>NW_026610666.1:0-196603 GCF_029499605.1 Hyla sarda
AAAAAAACGTGAAAAAAAAGTAAGAGGAAGAGAAGGGAAAAAAAGGTGGAAATGGGTTTAAAAGTGATTTCGGCGGAGAAATATATATATATATATATATATATATATATATATATATATATATACGCGCACACACACACATATATATAAACGTATTCTCCGTTGAGATATTGCAGCCGCTGCTGTGTCCAGGCCCAGGAGCCTTAGCACTGTGCTGTGATGTCACTCAATACCACTGACATCACTAGGTGTAAACAACATCTCTCCTTTGCTGTGTATGTGACTATGGAGCTGTTTGGTGATGTCGTCTATTATGGCCTTCATAGAAGCAACAGGAGATTGTTGCATCCATCTAGAACCCTCAGAACTACAGTGCTATGATGTCACTCACTTCCACAGGCCTTGCAGAGTGTAAACAACAACAACCCAGCTTTGTTGTGTATGTAACCATAGGGATTTGTGATGTCACCTAGAACCTTCACAGCAGCGACAGCTTTATGAGGAGCATCAGCACTGCTCTGCCTGAGCAGAACCATCACCGCCATAGGTTGTCAAATAACCCGGGTTTAACCCACACAGGTAAGTCCAATGGGGTGCAGGCATGTCCTCTATGCTTACAGCTTCCCGTGGGTGTTGGTTTGATACCGTTTGGGGACAGCCAAGGAGGCATCTGCAGGCAACAAAGGTAGGTGTGTGCTTGTGTGTGTGTTTCCTATGCAGATCCTAAGCCCAGTGTCACATGCAAGTAGGAGGAGTAAGAAGGGTTCCTGGCAAATCCGGGTTATGGATTGCATTTAAAAAGGCCCCGTGGGAGTGCAATGGGCCCCTGTCTTGCTGCTTAGCAATAATGGTATGGGTTTAGGTTCTGCTGTGTGTACTGGTGGTTGACTGCCCCCCAGCCCAGAGTGTGCATGGAAAATTGTCTGGCAGCCTCCCTGACAGCAAGCAGTGATAGTGCCCATGAAGGGCACCTTGTTGGGCCCGCCCCTTTCACGGTTATCGCTTCTCGGCCTTTTGGCTAAGATCAAGTGTAGTATCTGTTCTTATCAGTTTAATATCTGATACGTCCCCTATCTGGGGACCATATATTAAATGGATTTTTGAGAACGGGGGCCGATTTCGAAGCTTGCTTCCGTCGCCCTATGCATTGACCCGATATGGCAGTATCTTCGGGTACAGTGCACCACCCCCTTACAGGGTTAAAAAGAAAGATTCCTACTTTCATTGCTACCTGCTTGCTGGCTAGCCAGCTAGCCAGCCCTGTGGGCCTTGCTGCTGCTGCAGCCAAAAAACAAAAGGTGGTGCTGCTGCTGCTCTGCTGCTTCTGCTTCTGCTTGTGTCTGGCCGCTGTTGGAGCGTCCAGGCACAGGACTTCTGCTGCTGCTGACTAAATGGCCTCCTTAATTGGATCATTTGAGTAGCCAGCACACCTGTGCAGGTAGGGCATGACATGATAGGCAGCTGCCTTGATAGCGGGTGGGTGCTGAATGTTCCTAATTGACAAAATAAGATTAATGCTTATGAAGAAATATAAAATCTCATCCCTTCCCCAATATCGCGCCACACCCCTACCCCTTAATTCCCTGGTTGAACTTGATGGACATATGTCTTTTTTCGACCGTACTAACTATGTAACTATGTAACATAACATGGGGGGGGGGGGGGGTCTCCTGGCTGTTCACACAGGTGTGTCATTGCTGTACATTGACCATGCATTGCTTCTGTGGTATTGCAAAGGCAAAGACAAATGCTTCCAGCCATCCATTGCACTAATGGATTGGTCATCAGCTGGCTGTCTATGTCCCGCATCAATATAGACCAAAGTACAGAGGGTTAGGCTATGCTATTGTGCACCTACCTGATGCATCAGAAGGTGCGAGGCCCTTGCTAAATTCTGTGCACAGACTTTGAGATCTATACTTTAGACTGTATCTAAACCTGCTCCAACATGGACTGACATTCTGGCCTACTTTCAGCCGATGCGACTTGTCTGTCGCTGAACAGTCGCTTTTTATGTATTCAGCACCTATGTATAATGTTGTAAAAATGCTCTAGAAGCTAAAGTCGCAGAAATGTCACACATATTTGGCCTGCAACTTTCTGTGCGACAAATTCAGACAGGAAAAATCAGTATAAATCCTTAGAAAATTATCCCCCAGTGTCTCCATCTGCTGGCGGTATTGAATAAGCATTGCTGCACTGATGGGGTATGCATTAGACGAAAAAAAAGAAGAAAAAGAAGAATAATACGCCCAGAAAAGAGGCGAAAAGGAGAAAAACGTAAAAAAACGTGAAAAAAAAGTAAGAGGAAGAGAAGGGAAAAAAAGGTGGAAATGGGTTTAAAAGTGATTTCGGCGGAGAAATATATATATATATATATATATATATATATATATATATATATATACGCGCACACACACACATATATATAAACGTATTCTCCGTTGAGATATTGCAGCCGCTGCTGTGTCCAGGCCCAGGAGCCTTAGCACTGTGCTGTGATGTCACTCAATACCACTGACATCACTAGGTGTAAACAACATCTCTCCTTTGCTGTGTATGTGACTATGGAGCTGTTTGGTGATGTCGTCTATTATGGCCTTCATAGAAGCAACAGGAGATTGTTGCATCCATCTAGAACCCTCAGAACTACAGTGCTATGATGTCACTCACTTCCACAGGCCTTGCAGAGTGTAAACAACAACAACCCAGCTTTGTTGTGTATGTAACCATAGGGATTTGTGATGTCACCTAGAACCTTCACAGCAGCGACAGCTTTATGAGGAGCATCAGCACTGCTCTGCCTGAGCAGAACCATCACCGCCATAGGTTGTCAAATAACCCGGGTTTAACCCACACAGGTAAGTCCAATGGGGTGCAGGCATGTCCTCTATGCTTACAGCTTCCCGTGGGTGTTGGTTTGATACCGTTTGGGGACAGCCAAGGAGGCATCTGCAGGCAACAAAGGTAGGTGTGTGCTTGTGTGTGTGTTTCCTATGCAGATCCTAAGCCCAGTGTCACATGCAAGTAGGAGGAGTAAGAAGGGTTCCTGGCAAATCCGGGTTATGGATTGCATTTAAAAAGGCCCCGTGGGAGTGCAATGGGCCCCTGTCTTGCTGCTTAGCAATAATGGTATGGGTTTAGGTTCTGCTGTGTGTACTGGTGGTTGACTGCCCCCCAGCCCAGAGTGTGCATGGAAAATTGTCTGGCAGCCTCCCTGACAGCAAGCAGTGATAGTGCCCATGAAGGGCACCTTGTTGGGCCCGCCCCTTTCACGGTTATCGCTTCTCGGCCTTTTGGCTAAGATCAAGTGTAGTATCTGTTCTTATCAGTTTAATATCTGATACGTCCCCTATCTGGGGACCATATATTAAATGGATTTTTGAGAACGGGGGCCGATTTCGAAGCTTGCTTCCGTCGCCCTATGCATTGACCCGATATGGCAGTATCTTCGGGTACAGTGCACCACCCCCTTACAGGGTTAAAAAGAAAGATTCCTACTTTCATTGCTACCTGCTTGCTGGCTAGCCAGCTAGCCAGCCCTGTGGGCCTTGCTGCTGCTGCAGCCAAAAAACAAAAGGTGGTGCTGCTGCTACTTCTGCTGCTTCTGCTTCTGCTTGTGTCTGGCCGCTGTTGGAGCGTCCAGGCACAGGACTTCTGCTGCTGCTGACTAAATGGCCTCCTTAATTGGATCATTTGAGTAGCCAGCACACCTGTGCAGGTAGGGCATGACATGATAGGCAGCTGCCTTGATAGCGGGTGGGTGCTGAATGTTCCTAATTGACAAAATAAGATTAATGCTTATGAAGAAATATAAAATCTCATCCCTTCCCCAATATCGCGCCACACCCCTACCCCTTAATTCCCTGGTTGAACTTGATGGACATATGTCTTTTTTCGACCGTACTAACTATGTAACTATGTAACATAACATGGGGGGGGGGGGGTCTCCTGGCTGTTCACACAGGTGTGTCATTGCTGTACATTGACCATGCATTGCTTCTGTGGTATTTCAAAGGCAAAGACAAATGCTTCCAGCCATCCATTGCACTAATGGATTGGTCATCAGCTGGCTGTCTATGTCCCGCATCAATATAGACCAAAGTACAGAGGGTTAGGCTATGCTATTGTGCACCTACCTGATGCATCAGAAGGTGCGAGGCCCTTGCTAAATTCTGTGCACAGACTTTGAGATCTATACTTTAGACTGTATCTAAACCTGCTCCAACATGGACTGACATTCTGGCCTACTTTCAGCCGATGCGACTTGTCTGTCGCTGAACAGTCGCTTTTTATGTATTCAGCACCTATGTATAATGTTGTAAAAATGCTCTAGAAGCTAAAGTCGCAGAAATGTCACACATATTTGGCCTGCAACTTTCTGTGCGACAAATTCAGACAGGAAAAATCAGTATAAATCCTTAGAAAATTATCCCCCAGTGTCTCCATCTGCTGGCGGTATTGAATAAGCATTGCTGCACTGATGGGGTATGCATTAGACGAAAAAAAAGAAGAAAAAGAAGAATAATACGCCCAGAAAAGAGGCGAAAAGGAGAAAAACGTAAAAAAACGTGAAAAAAAAGTAAGAGGAAGAGAAGGGAAAAAAAGGTGGAAATGGGTTTAAAAGTGATTTCGGCGGAGAAATATATATATATATATATATATATATATATATATATATATATATATACGCGCACACACACACACATATATATAAACGTATTCTCCGTTGAGATATTGCAGCCGCTGCTGTGTCCAGGCCCAGGAGCCTTAGCACTGTGCTGTGATGTCACTCAATACCACTGACATCACTAGGTGTAAACAACATCTCTCCTTTGCTGTGTATGTGACTATGGAGCTGTTTGGTGATGTCGTCTATTATGGCCTTCATAGAAGCAACAGGAGATTGTTGCATCCATCTAGAACCCTCAGAACTACAGTGCTATGATGTCACTCACTTCCACAGGCCTTGCAGAGTGTAAACAACAACAACCCAGCTTTGTTGTGTATGTAACCATAGGGATTTGTGATGTCACCTAGAACCTTCACAGCAGCGACAGCTTTATGAGGAGCATCAGCACTGCTCTGCCTGAGCAGAACCATCACCGCCATAGGTTGTCAAATAACCCGGGTTTAACCCACACAGGTAAGTCCAATGGGGTGCAGGCATGTCCTCTATGCTTACAGCTTCCCGTGGGTGTTGGTTTGATACCGTTTGGGGACAGCCAAGGAGGCATCTGCAGGCAACAAAGGTAGGTGTGTGCTTGTGTGTGTGTTTCCTATGCAGATCCTAAGCCCAGTGTCACATGCAAGTAGGAGGAGTAAGAAGGGTTCCTGGCAAATCCGGGTTATGGATTGCATTTAAAAAGGCCCCGTGGGAGTGCAATGGGCCCCTGTCTTGCTGCTTAGCAATAATGGTATGGGTTTAGGTTCTGCTGTGTGTACTGGTGGTTGACTGCCCCCCAGCCCAGAGTGTGCATGGAAAATTGTCTGGCAGCCTCCCTGACAGCAAGCAGTGATAGTGCCCATGAAGGGCACCTTGTTGGGCCCGCCCCTTTCACGGTTATCGCTTCTCGGCCTTTTGGCTAAGATCAAGTGTAGTATCTGTTCTTATCAGTTTAATATCTGATACGTCCCCTATCTGGGGACCATATATTAAATGGATTTTTGAGAACGGGGGCCGATTTCGAAGCTTGCTTCCGTCGCCCTATGCATTGACCCGATATGGCAGTATCTTCGGGTACAGTGCACCACCCCCTTACAGGGTTAAAAAGAAAGATTCCTACTTTCATTGCTACCTGCTTGCTGGCTAGCCAGCTAGCCAGCCCTGTGGGCCTTGCTGCTGCTGCAGCCAAAAAACAAAAGGTGGTGCTGCTGCTGCTTCTGCTGCTTCTGCTGCTTCTGCTTCTGCTTGTGTCTGGCCGCTGTTGGAGCGTCCAGGCACAGGACTTCTGCTGCTGCTGACTAAATGGCCTCCTTAATTGGATCATTTGAGTAGCCAGCACACCTGTGCAGGTAGGGCATGACATAATAGGCAGCTGCCTTGATAGCGGGTGGGTGCTGAATGTTCCTAATTGACAAAATAAGATTAATGCTTATGAAGAAATATAAAATCTCATCCCTTCCCCAATATCGCGCCACACCCCTACCCCTTAATTCCCTGGTTGAACTTGATGGACATATGTCTTTTTTCGACCGTACTAACTATGTAACTATGTAACATAACATGGGGGGGGGGGGGGGGGGTCTCCTGGCTGTTCACACAGGTGTGTCATTGCTGTACATTGACCATGCATTGCTTCTGTGGTATTGCAAAGGCAAAGACAAATGCTTCCAGCCATCCATTGCACTAATGGATTGGTCATCAGCTGGCTGTCTATGTCCCGCATCAATATAGACCAAAGTACAGAGGGTTAGGCTATGCTATTGTGCACCTACCTGATGCATCAGAAGGTGCGAGGCCCTTGCTAAATTCTGTGCACAGACTTTGAGATCTATACTTTAGACTGTATCTAAACCTGCTCCAACATGGACTGACATTCTGGCCTACTTTCAGCCGATGCGACTTGTCTGTCGCTGAACAGTCGCTTTTTATGTATTCAGCACCTATGTATAATGTTGTAAAAATGCTCTAGAAGCTAAAGTCGCAGAAATGTCACACATATTTGGCCTGCAACTTTCTGTGCGACAAATTCAGACAGGAAAAATCAGTATAAATCCTTAGAAAATTATCCCCCAGTGTCTCCATCTGCTGGCGGTATTGAATAAGCATTGCTGCACTGATGGGGTATGCATTAGACGAAAAAAAAGAAGAAAAAGAAGAATAATACGCCCAGAAAAGAGGCGAAAAGGAGAAAAACGTAAAAAAACGTGAAAAAAAAGTAAGAGGAAGAGAAGGGAAAAAAAGGTGGAAATGGGTTTAAAAGTGATTTCGGCGGAGAAATATATATATATATATATATATATATATATATATATATATATATATATATATACGCGCACACACACACATATATATAAACGTATTCTCCGTTGAGATATTGCAGCCGCTGCTGTGTCCAGGCCCAGGAGCCTTAGCACTGTGCTGTGATGTCACTCAATACCACTGACATCACTAGGTGTAAACAACATCTCTCCTTTGCTGTGTATGTGACTATGGAGCTGTTTGGTGATGTCGTCTATTATGGCCTTCATAGAAGCAACAGGAGATTGTTGCATCCATCTAGAACCCTCAGAACTACAGTGCTATGATGTCACTCACTTCCACAGGCCTTGCAGAGTGTAAACAACAACAACCCAGCTTTGTTGTGTATGTAACCATAGGGATTTGTGATGTCACCTAGAACCTTCACAGCAGCGACAGCTTTATGAGGAGCATCAGCACTGCTCTGCCTGAGCAGAACCATCACCGCCATAGGTTGTCAAATAACCCGGGTTTAACCCACACAGGTAAGTCCAATGGGGTGCAGGCATGTCCTCTATGCTTACAGCTTCCCGTGGGTGTTGGTTTGATACCGTTTGGGGACAGCCAAGGAGGCATCTGCAGGCAACAAAGGTAGGTGTGTGCTTGTGTGTGTGTTTCCTATGCAGATCCTAAGCCCAGTGTCACATGCAAGTAGGAGGAGTAAGAAGGGTTCCTGGCAAATCCGGGTTATGGATTGCATTTAAAAAGGCCCCGTGGGAGTGCAATGGGCCCCTGTCTTGCTGCTTAGCAATAATGGTATGGGTTTAGGTTCTGCTGTGTGTACTGGTGGTTGACTGCCCCCCAGCCCAGAGTGTGCATGGAAAATTGTCTGGCAGCCTCCCTGACAGCAAGCAGTGATAGTGCCCATGAAGGGCACCTTGTTGGGCCCGCCCCTTTCACGGTTATCGCTTCTCGGCCTTTTGGCTAAGATCAAGTGTAGTATCTGTTCTTATCAGTTTAATATCTGATACGTCCCCTATCTGGGGACCATATATTAAATGGATTTTTGAGAACGGGGGCCGATTTCGAAGCTTGCTTCCGTCGCCCTATGCATTGACCCGATATGGCAGTATCTTCGGGTACAGTGCACCACCCCCTTACAGGGTTAAAAAGAAAGATTCCTACTTTCATTGCTACCTGCTTGCTGGCTAGCCAGCTAGCCAGCCCTGTGGGCCTTGCTGCTGCTGCAGCCAAAAAACAAAAGGTGGTGCTGCTGCTGCTTCTGCTGCTTCTGCTTCTGCTTGTGTCTGGCCGCTGTTGGAGCGTCCAGGCACAGGACTTCTGCTGCTGCTGACTAAATGGCCTCCTTAATTGGATCATTTGAGTAGCCAGCACACCTGTGCAGGTAGGGCATGACATGATAGGCAGCTGCCTTGATAGCGGGTGGGTGCTGAATGTTCCTAATTGACAAAATAAGATTAATGCTTATGAAGAAATATAAAATCTCATCCCTTCCCCAATATCGCGCCACACCCCTACCCCTTAATTCCCTGGTTGAACTTGATGGACATATGTCTTTTTTCGACCGTACTAACTATGTAACTATGTAACATAACATGGGGGGGGGGGGGGGTCTCCTGGCTGTTCACACAGGTGTGTCATTGCTGTACATTGACCATGCATTGCTTCTGTGGTATTGCAAAGGCAAAGACAAATGCTTCCAGCCATCCATTGCACTAATGGATTGGTCATCAGCTGGCTGTCTATGTCCCGCATCAATATAGACCAAAGTACAGAGGGTTAGGCTATGCTATTGTGCACCTACCTGATGCATCAGAAGGTGCGAGGCCCTTGCTAAATTCTGTGCACAGACTTTGAGATCTATACTTTAGACTGTATCTAAACCTGCTCCAACATGGACTGACATTCTGGCCTACTTTCAGCCGATGCGACTTGTCTGTCGCTGAACAGTCGCTTTTTATGTATTCAGCACCTATGTATAATGTTGTAAAAATGCTCTAGAAGCTAAAGTCGCAGAAATGTCACACATATTTGGCCTGCAACTTTCTGTGCGACAAATTCAGACAGGAAAAATCAGTGTAAATCCTTAGAAAATTATCCCCCAGTGTCTCCATCTGCTGGCGGTATTGAATAAGCATTGCTGCACTGATGGGGTATGCATTAGACGAAAAAAAAGAAGAAAAAGAAGAATAATACGCCCAGAAAAGAGGCGAAAAGGAGAAAAACGTAAAAAAACGTGAAAAAAAAGTAAGAGGAAGAGAAGGGAAAAAAAGGTGGAAATGGGTTTAAAAGTGATTTCGGCGGAGAAATATATATATATATATATATATATATATATATATATATATATATATATACGCGCACACACACACATATATATAAACGTATTCTCCGTTGAGATATTGCAGCCGCTGCTGTGTCCAGGCCCAGGAGCCTTAGCACTGTGCTGTGATGTCACTCAATACCACTGACATCACTAGGTGTAAACAACATCTCTCCTTTGCTGTGTATGTGACTATGGAGCTGTTTGGTGATGTCGTCTATTATGGCCTTCATAGAAGCAACAGGAGATTGTTGCATCCATCTAGAACCCTCAGAACTACAGTGCTATGATGTCACTCACTTCCACAGGCCTTGCAGAGTGTAAACAACAACAACCCAGCTTTGTTGTGTATGTAACCATAGGGATTTGTGATGTCACCTAGAACCTTCACAGCAGCGACAGCTTTATGAGGAGCATCAGCACTGCTCTGCCTGAGCAGAACCATCACCGCCATAGGTTGTCAAATAACCCGGGTTTAACCCACACAGGTAAGTCCAATGGGGTGCAGGCATGTCCTCTATGCTTACAGCTTCCCGTGGGTGTTGGTTTGATACTGTTTGGGGACAGCCAAGGAGGCATCTGCAGGCAACAAAGGTAGGTGTGTGCTTGTGTGTGTGTTTCCTATGCAGATCCTAAGCCCAGTGTCACATGCAAGTAGGAGGAGTAAGAAGGGTTCCTGGCAAATCCGGGTTATGGATTGCATTTAAAAAGGCCCCGTGGGAGTGCAATGGGCCCCTGTCTTGCTGCTTAGCAATAATGGTATGGGTTTAGGTTCTGCTGTGTGTACTGGTGGTTGACTGCCCCCCAGCCCAGAGTGTGCATGGAAAATTGTCTGGCAGCCTCCCTGACAGCAAGCAGTGATAGTGCCCATGAAGGGCACCTTGTTGGGCCCGCCCCTTTCACGGTTATCGCTTCTCGGCCTTTTGGCTAAGATCAAGTGTAGTATCTGTTCTTATCAGTTTTATATCTGATACGTCCCCTATCTGGGGACCATATATTAAATGGATTTTTGAGAACGGGGGCCGATTTCGAAGCTTGCTTCCGTCGCCCTATGCATTGACCCGATATGGCAGTATCTTCGGGTACAGTGCACCACCCCCTTACAGGGTTAAAAAGAAAGATTCCTACTTTCATTGCTACCTGCTTGCTGGCTAGCCAGCTAGCCAGCCCTGTGGGCCTTGCTGCTGCTGCAGCCAAAAAACAAAAGGTGGTGCTGCTGCTGCTTCTGCTGCTTCTGCTTGTGTCTGGAATACTTGTGAGAAAAAAGACCAATGGATCCAGGCGCTGCTCTATCCAGGTATACACAGGATGCAGGTAAGTGTTCTTAATCAAGCAATTTTATTGAACACAAAACAACAAAAGGATCATGACGCGTTTCATTAATTGCTCCACACGGTTTGTTGTTTATCTCCTTGTGTGTCCATGTGGCCTACAGTACGTGGGTCGTACTACCCAATGCCTCAGGGAGAGGATCAACAAACATCGTAGCAATGCAAATTTAGGGTTCACCTTGCATAGTGTATCTCGGCATCTGCTGACCCACCATCAGTCTGATTTCAGTTGCATGAAACTTCAGGCTATAGAAAATATTGCACTTGATAATTCCCAGAGATTCAGCTTATTGAGAAGGAGAGAGAATTTCTGGATCTTTAAACTCCGTACCCTTGTACCGTCTGGTTTGAATGAGTTGGTGGAGACTGCCTTGTGATATTGCAACATTCAGCGGTTATAACATCTTAATAGCTTTATTTTTCCATTAATTATCATTATTTTTTTTTTTTTTTTAATATTTTTTTTTAATATATTTTTTTTTTTATTTTTTATTTTTTTTTAAATCTTTTAGATATGGGTATATGATTGTGTAGACATACTGGATGGGGACGCCTTTTGTCTAAGTATTTATCATCACATTTTGTTAGTAGCTGTCACAGCGTTGACTCCTTATTTATACTATTTTATTATTAAGATCCAGACTTAATTTTATTAGTATTTTAATGTACATTTATTTTGTGTATTTATATATATCAATTCATTTTTTATGTAATCATGTACTGTTTATAGGGATCATCGCATTTTTTATTAATTATTTTCTATCAATTAATTTATTCTGGCGTGTTAAATAATTTATTATGTGTGTTCAGAAGGTACATTTTAGTTTGTGGTTGTTGCTGTTAGAAACGCCCGATATGGACATCCTAAGGCGTTTTTTTTTTATTATTATTATATTTTTAATTTTTTTTTAATTTTTTTTTTTTTTTTTTTTTTTTTTTTTATTCCCACCCTTTAACATGGGATATTGTGGATTACTTATATCTCTTGCCTTCATTTCATTTATTTATTTTTGTATTTATTTTACCTTTTTCTTCCATAGATGGTGTTGTTCCCTATGTTGTTTACTCACTATGTTGGGCGCTCCGCTGCAAGCCGCGCCCTGTGGACTGTGATTGGTTGTTTTCCGTTCAGAGACGTCTGCTTGGCAACGCGTCCGTGGATACTCCTGTCACTGCTATGCCGGTGCGTGCTGCGAGTGGAGCGCCTTACAATAGACCGATGCCATTGTTTATGTTTATTTTCAGCCACATGGCTATGTTGTTTACCTCGTCAGAGCTCCCGCATGTGTTTGTCACATTGCCGATTCCACCCATGTTATATCACTTAGTACTGTTTATATTGATGTTATATTATCATAATCGAACGCACACCTGTATGTTTTAGACAATAATTATTTTCTGCTGTTTCTACATGTAAATTAAGTTTTTTGTAAGTGGACTGGATGTGACATCACATTCAGCCCACCCCTTCCTGACCTGTACCTCCTCCACCTTGCCATTATATAAAGGGTGCTTGTTGTAGCAGCACCTAGATCATCTGAGGAAGGGGAATTTACCCCGAAACGCGTCATGATCCTTTTGTTGTTTTGTGTTCAATAAAATTGCTTGATTAAGAACACTTACCTGCATCCTGTGTATACCTGGATAGAGCAGCGCCTGCATCCATTGGTCTTTTTTCTCACAAGTATTCCAGTTTCTACAGGGCGTTGACACGCTCCTGTGACCATCAGGCTCGGCAGCTCATCCAACTCTATCTGGTACCCCAATCAAGGGGTGATATGCGCAATTCTTCTACTTTAAGGTGAGCGGCCACCCTGACTTAAGTCCTGGGTGTACATTCAGCATACTTTTTGGTTCCCTCACCTGCCAAGGGTAATACACGAGGCGCTGCCTCCCGGTTGTCTTTTTTGTCTTTATTTCTTCGTAGGTCTTGGCTGTCCAGGAGGACAGACCAATAGGTGCATTTGTGCCCACTACCGGAGCGACTCGTGTAAAATCCATATCTTACACATCTATTTCTGGAGTACACTTCCCTCCAGTGACTGGCATCATGGATCTAAAGGATTCCCGTCTGAACAAAAGATCTACATTCTTCAACTCTATGATCTCCACAGAACCCGTGAGAACGGAAGATCTCCTTTCATCCAATGCATTAACAGGTACGCCTGATGAACTGGCTCGTATGAAATCTCTCTTCTTTGAACTAGAGAAACTTTCCCTTGAGGAAACCCAACATCATTTAGACAGTTCATTTTTAGAGGTATACCTGGCAGAACAGATCATTCCACGTGGACTGAGATTGCGCCCTCTACCTACGTTTGAGGATGATTCCGAGTTCTGTGGATCTTGGGACCATGCACTTAATTTTTGCTCTAACACCATTTTGAAACTTTTGAGAGACAAACGTAACATCTTAGTTGAAAACGTTTCAAATAGGATAGACTCATGTATTTTGTTACTTTCAGCGTATGAACACTTACCAGAGTATGCGTCATGGCTCTCTAGTTTTAAGAGGAAAGTACATAAGTTTGAAGTAGACATTATGCACAAAAAGATAGGCAAACTAAATAGAGATAGGGACGATTATAGGTCCAACAATATCCGTTATTGGTTAAATAACCATACCCATTTAAAACATACAGATAACCAATTATCCTCTGCACAACAATCAGACACCTGCCTGCCTAACACACCGGCATTTTCCAGTCACAAACCCAATTTTACTAGACAGCGCAAAATATCACTTTCCAACCGGAATAAGCAGAATTTGAATACATATCAACATCCACGGACCTTTAAGGCTTCCAATCATCAGGGTAATCAATACCCTAACAAAAGAAAAGCAATAAATCATGTTACTAAGCCGGTTATTCAGTCCAACACTGTCAATAATAAAAATAATGTTCATAACAAAAATAGTAATACTAATATAAACATTTCTTCAATTAGATCTCAACCCATTAATGTTGCGAATAGTCTAGTTAAATCCAATACACAGTCACTTGGCAACCTTTGTGTTACAACTAATCATCCAGTACCTCTAATTCCCGAGGTGATTCATAGTAACCATTTAGCACCTCTAATTCCTGAGGTGATACATAGTACCACTTTAGTATCCACTACTGATAGTGCTTTGCCATCTACAGAACAAGTAGGCTATTGTTCTGTATCCAATAATGTTTCACAGGATTTGTTGGACCTCCTTGAGTTTTTACCAAGCGGGACCAACAATCTTCCCACAGGGAGGTTTGATAACAGCGATAATTCGCTGCTAGAGGACTCCCTTATTACGGTACACCATGTCACACCCAGTACTTCAACTTCAGTCATAGAACACCAGTTTTATACCCCAACAGGACCTAATATCTCCCTTTCAGCCCTCACTATACATGAGGATCCTGATCTAGATGACTCCATCCAAGCCAACACAACAGCTTTTTTAGGGCTTCCTCAAATTGTGAACATTACCCCTCCCAATTTGAAAACACTGGAATCCCAGCCAGTAGAGACGGTACATGTAGCCCCACCATTAGGTCTAAAAAGAAAAGACAGAGGAAAAGAGGGTGCAGAGGAGGAGGTAAGAGACGAAAAGAAAAAGAGAACAAACCATCACAACCAACTACAGAAACGGTAACTACCGTGAACATTTTTAATTTGTCTAAATATATCTTGGATGAGATTGAGTTAGATGTACTTAGAAAAGGCTTATCTTTCTGTCCGACTGATAAGTCCAATAATTTTAATTTATTTATGGATCTTAATAATTTTATTAGGAAGTTAACTATCAAGCGGTTTTTTGCTATGAAGGACACAGAGGGCCCCACCAACTCTGAGTATAACCCCATCACCACTTATGTTGAGACCCTGGATCCACCCCCCATTTGCACTGGGGTTCGCCCTAAATCTACTTTTTTTCCCCTGCAAGCCAGGGGTTGCTTTATTGAGACCTTCTTTGCTTTGGTCAACACTGATCTAGAGGGTCTCTCTAAAGGCAACCAGAAAAAGCCCAGTAATATCAATCAGAAGGAAGCTTTGGCCATCAAACAATTGGCGGACAATGCAAACATTGTTATTAAGTCTGCAGATAAGGGGGGGGGAATTGTTATCATGGACCGGGACAACTATATTAAAGAAGCACTCAGACTACTATCAGACACTAAGTTTTATAGACCCCTTTCTTTTAATCCTACTACTATTTATTTGAAAGAGTTGCATATTTTGGTGATGAAAGGCTATACGGAAGGTGTTCTTACCAAGTCAGAAAAAGATTACCTACTAGTTACAGAACCCGCACTTCCCCTTTTTTACTTTTTACCCAAAATCCACAAGTGTGTCATGAACCCCCCAGGTCGTCCGATAGTGTCAGGGATTAATTCCCTGACCGCGAATTTGTCACACTATGTGGATTTATTACTCCAGAAACATGTGATAGGCTTAAAATCCTTTCTAAAAGACACAGCTCAATTTATTAACAGTGTGGTTGATACAACATGGGAAGACCATTTTCTTTTGGTCACCATGGATGTTTCTTCTTTGTATACGGTGATTGACCATGAATTAGGAGTAAACGCTGTCAAACAGTTTTTATTACGAGATCTTAACATGCCTGATGTCCAGAGAGAGTTTGTATTGGAAAGCCTGATGTTCATTTTAAAACACAATTACTTCGAGTTTCAAAAACAAATCTACTCGCAAGACACGGGTACCGCTATGGGTTCTAAGATGGCGCCCAGTTTTGCGAATCTATTTGTGGGGCTTTTTGAGGAGACGGTCATATATACCCATCCCCTTTTTGTACATTGTCATTTGTTTAAAAGGTATATTGATGATATTTTTTTTATCTGGGATGGTGGTAGTTTGGAGCTCAATAGATTTTTAACGGATCTTAATTTAAATCAATGGGGCCTTAATTTTACGCAGTCTGTTTACAATAACCATGCAGAATTCCTAGATGTGGTAGTCTTTCATGATGAGTCCAAAAAACTGCACACTAAGACGCACTTTAAAGCGGTAGATAGTAATAGTTACTTAGATTTTGGTAGTGCCCATTTTAAAAAATGGCTGACTAATATCCCTTTCGGACAGTTTAAAAGGATCCGTAGAAACTGTACCCTTCAGAGCGACTTTGATAAGCAAAGTAAAACACTAGAAGCAAGATTTGCTGCTAAAAGATATCCAAGGAAACTGGTTAAAGCGTCACTTGATAGAGCCAGACCCCTAACCCAAAAAGAGTGTCTTGTTCCAAAAGATATAACTGAGCATACGGAACAAAAAACTGTACCCGATTGGGCGGGCAACTTTATTACTACTTTTAATCAGGACCATCAGGCCATTAGGAACATTTTTAATACACATTGGCATGTTTTATGTAAGGATCCTTTTTTGAATTCATTACTACCACCTAAGCCTGGCATCACTTTCAGAAGAGGCCGCACTTTAAAGAATATTTTAGCGCCAAGTAGACTAAAGGCACCCAAGAAGGTTTCAGAGACCTTTTTAACCACAGTTGGGACGTTTAAATGTGGACACAACAGATGTAAGTGCTGCGACTCAATTGTGAGTCGCAGTAAAACATTTGTTTCCACTGTCTCCCATGAAAGTTTTAAAACTAAAACATTCATTAATTGCTCCACACGGTTTGTTGTTTATCTCCTTGAGTGTCCATGTGGCCTACAGTACGTGGGTCGTACTACCCAATGCCTCAGGGAGAGGATCAACAAACATCGTAGCAATGCAAATTTAGGGTTCACCTTGCATAGTGTATCTCGGCATCTGCTGACCCACCATCAGTCTGATTTCAGTTGCATGAAACTTCAGGCTATAGAAAATATTGCACTTGATAATTCCCAGAGATTCAGCTTATTGAGAAGGAGAGAGAATTTCTGGATCTTTAAACTCCGTACCCTTGTACCGTCTGGTTTGAATGAGTTGGTGGAGACTGCCTTGTGATATTGCAACATTCAGCGGTTATAACATCTTAATAGCTTTATTTTTCCATTAATTATCATTATTTTATTTTTTTATTTTTTTATATTTTTTTTTTTTTTATTTTTTTTTTTTTATTTTTTTAAATCTTTTAGATATGGGTATATGATTGTGTAGACATACTGGATGGGGACGCCTTTTGTCTAAGTATTTATCATCACATTTTGTTAGTAGCTGTCACAGCGTTGACTCCTTATTTATACTATTTTATTATTAAGATCCAGACTTAATTTTATTAGTATTTTAATGTACATTTATTTTGTGTATTTATATATATCAATTCATTTTTTATGTAATCATGTACTGTTTATAGGGATCATCGCATTTTTTATTAATTATTTTCTATCAATTAATTTATTCTGGCGTGTTAAATAATTTATTATGTGTGTTCAGAAGGTACATTTTAGTTTGTGGTTGTTGCTGTTAGAAACGCCCGATATGGACATCCTAAGGCGTTTTTTTTTTTTATTATTATTATTTTTTTAATTTTTTTTTAATTTTTTTTTTTTTTTTTTTTTTATTCCCACCCTTTAACATGGGATATTGTGGATTACTTATATCTCTTGCCTTCATTTCATTTATTTATTTTTGTATTTATTTTACCTTTTTCTTCCATAGATGGTGTTGTTCCCTATGTTGTTTACTCACTATGTTGGGCGCTCCGCTGCAAGCCGCGCCCTGTGGACTGTGATTGGTTGTTTTCCGTTCAGAGACGTCTGCTTGGCAACGCGTCCGTGGATACTCCTGTCACTGCTATGCCGGTGCGTGCTGCGAGTGGAGCGCCTTACAGTAGACCGATGCCATTGTTTATGTTTATTTTCAGCCACATGGCTATGTTGTTTACCTCGTCAGAGCTCCCGCATGTGTTTGTCACATTGCCGATTCCACCCATGTTATATCACTTAGTACTGTTTATATTGCGTTATATTATCATAATCGAACGCACACCTGTATGTTTTAGACAATAATTATTTTCTGCTGTTTCTACATGTAAATTAAGTTTTTTGTAAGTGGACTGGATGTGACATCACATTCAGCCCACCCCTTCCTGACCTGTACCTCCTCCACCTTGCCATTATATAAAGGGTGCTTGTTGTAGCAGCACCTAGATCATCTGAGGAAGGGGAATTTACCCCGAAACGCGTCATGATCCTTTTGTTGTTTTGTGTTCAATAAAATTGCTTGATTAAGAACACTTACCTGCATCCTGTGTATACCTGGATAGAGCAGCGCCTGGATCCATTGGTCTTTTTTCTCACAAGTATTCCAGTTTCTACAGGGCGTTGACACGCTCCTGTGACCATCAGGCTCGGCAGCTCATCCAACTCTATCTGGTACCCCAATCAAGGGGTGATATGCGCAATTCTTCTACTTTAAGGTGAGCGGCCACCCTGACTTAAGTCCTGGGTGTACATTCAGCATACTTTTTGGTTCCCTCACCTGCCAAGGGTAATACACGAGGCGCTGCCTCCCGGTTGTCTTTTTTGTCTTTATTTCTGCTTGTGTCTGGCCGCTGTTGGAGCGTCCAGGCACAGGACTTCTGCTGCTGCTGACTAAATGGCCTCCTTAATTGGATCATTTGAGTAGCCAGCACACCTGTGCAGGTAGGGCATGACATGATAGGCAGCTGCCTTGATAGCGGGTGGGTGCTGAATGTTCCTAATTGACAAAATAAGATTAATGCTTATGAAGAAATATAAAATCTCATCCCTTCCCCAATATCGCGCCACACCCCTACCCCTTAATTCCCTGGTTGAACTTGATGGACATATGTCTTTTTTCGACCGTACTAACTATGTAACTATGTAACATAACATGGGGGGGGGGGTCTCCTGGCTGTTCACACAGGTGTGTCATTGCTGTACATTGACCATGCATTGCTTCTGTGGTATTGCAAAGGCAAAGACAAATGCTTCCAGCCATCCATTGCACTAATGGATTGGTCATCAGCTGGCTGTCTATGTCCCGCATCAATATAGACCAAAGTACAGAGGGTTAGGCTATGCTATTGTGCACCTACCTGATGCATCAGAAGGTGCGAGGCCCTTGCTAAATTCTGTGCACAGACTTTGAGATCTATACTTTAGACTGTATCTAAACCTGCTCCAACATGGACTGACATTCTGGCCTACTTTCAGCCGATGCGACTTGTCTGTCGCTGAACAGTCGCTTTTTATGTATTCAGCACCTATGTATAATGTTGTAAAAATGCTCTAGAAGCTAAAGTCGCAGAAATGTCACACATATTTGGCCTGCAACTTTCTGTGCGACAAATTCAGACAGGAAAAATCAGTATAAATCCTTAGAAAATTATCCCCCAGTGTCTCCATCTGCTGGCGGTATTGAATAAGCATTGCTGCACTGATGGGGTATGCATTAGACGAAAAAAAAGAAGAAAAAGAAGAATAATACGCCCAGAAAAGAGGCGAAAAGGAGAAAAACGTAAAAAAACGTGAAAAAAAAGTAAGAGGAAGAGAAGGGAAAAAAAGGTGGAAATGGGTTTAAAAGTGATTTCGGCGGAGAAATATATATATATATATATATATATATATATATATATATATATATACGCGCACACACACACATATATATAAACGTATTCTCCGTTGAGATATTGCAGCCGCTGCTGTGTCCAGGCCCAGGAGCCTTAGCACTGTGCTGTGATGTCACTCAATACCACTGACATCACTAGGTGTAAACAACATCTCTCCTTTGCTGTGTATGTGACTATGGAGCTGTTTGGTGATGTCGTCTATTATGGCCTTCATAGAAGCAACAGGAGATTGTTGCATCCATCTAGAACCCTCAGAACTACAGTGCTATGATGTCACTCACTTCCACAGGCCTTGCAGAGTGTAAACAACAACAACCCAGCTTTGTTGTGTATGTAACCATAGGGATTTGTGATGTCACCTAGAACCTTCACAGCAGCGACAGCTTTATGAGGAGCATCAGCACTGCTCTGCCTGAGCAGAACCATCACCGCCATAGGTTGTCAAATAACCCGGGTTTAACCCACACAGGTAAGTCCAATGGGGTGCAGGCATGTCCTCTATGCTTACAGCTTCCCGTGGGTGTTGGTTTGATACCGTTTGGGGACAGCCAAGGAGGCATCTGCAGGCAACAAAGGTAGGTGTGTGCTTGTGTGTGTGTTTCCTATGCAGATCCTAAGCCCAGTGTCACATGCAAGTAGGAGGAGTAAGAAGGGTTCCTGGCAAATCCGGGTTATGGATTGCATTTAAAAAGGCCCCGTGGGAGTGCAATGGGCCCCTGTCTTGCTGCTTAGCAATAATGGTATGGGTTTAGGTTCTGCTGTGTGTACTGGTGGTTGACTGCCCCCCAGCCCAGAGTGTGCATGGAAAATTGTCTGGCAGCCTCCCTGACAGCAAGCAGTGATAGTGCCCATGAAGGGCACCTTGTTGGGCCCGCCCCTTTCACGGTTATCGCTTCTCTGCCTTTTGGCTAAGATCAAGTGCAGTTGCCTTGGTCTCGCCTGAGGGTGCGATCTCTGGGTTTACCCAGTTTGCTGGAAGGGATTCTCTTTCTGTGGTTTCGTGCCGACAGTTCTGCCTGGAGAGATGGCTGGTCTGAAGAATACCATTCGTTTGGAGGTGGATCCCGGAAGTGCTGTGAAGAACAATGTTGTTTACCTGGTTCGGGACATCATCATGCTGAAGCTTGGAGTGGACAAGTCAGAAATATTCAGCGTTAATGAGGCTCCTCGCAAGGGTTCTTATGAGGTCACCTTTGAGCAGGAAGGTAGGTGCCTTGATGTTTATGAACGTTTGAGAAATTTCAGCAAGGACCCCATGATGGAGGGAGTGAAGATTACTCCTTTGTTTGGGTTTCAAGAAAAAACTGTCCTTGTGCATGTTTATAACCCTTTCACGGATGTGGCTATAATTGAAAGTTTTCTGCGCCAATATTGTGACTCTGTGCGTGGAGGTGAAAAACAGACCAATGTACTGGGAATCTTTAATTGCAAATATAAATTTGTTGTGAAACTGAAAGTGGATCCCAGTTGTGTTGGTGGCTTTAAACATCCCCCAGCTAGTTTTTCAGTTGCTGGACATAGGGGATATTTATCCTATGCTGGACAGCCTTATTATTGCCGCAATTGTTTTTCTTTTGGCCACGTGAAAGAGAGCTGCCTTAAGGGACAGGTGTGCCGGAACTGTAATGGTACTGGTCACCATGCGGGGAGTTGCCCCAACACAAAAAAATGTGACCTGTGCCGTGAGG
The DNA here is from genome assembly GCF_029499605.1 of Hyla sarda. Classification (NCBI taxonomy): domain Eukaryota; kingdom Metazoa; phylum Chordata; class Amphibia; order Anura; family Hylidae; genus Hyla; species Hyla sarda. Next base: position 20,807 of record NW_026610666.1, read on the forward strand.
AAGGGCATGTTTATAAAGACTGTCCTGGTACAAAAAGACCAAGCTATGCAAGTGCTGCAAGAGGGGAGGAAATTGTGAGGAAGTTGGCCCCTCAAAAACTGAAAGTTATTCCTCAGAAACCTGTGGATGTACAAGTTGCGGTGGCTGATGCCTTTAGGAAGCTGGAGGAGGTGATTGAGGGAGTGCAGAGCCCTGTTCACACAGCTGAATCTGTTCATCCCTCTGATCCTGCTAACATAGAGGAGTTTCAGTCCTCTGGAGAGACTAGTTTGTGTAACAGGGAGGGTGGTGGGAAACATAATGTCCAGGATGAAAATAATGATGGCTTCAAGCTGGTGCATGGTGGGAAGTCCGCCAAAAAAAGACGTGGTGAGGAGAGTACGAATTTGGCGCCAGAAACCAGGAACACATTTGAAGTGCTGGAAACGGACATTATGGAGACTGCTGAAAGTGGTGAATAGATATGCCGGGACTTGATATGAAATGTTATCAGGTGGTGAAGCACCTGTTTTCTAATGACTTTGTTATACCTGCTTTGTGTTTTACTATGTGTTCTCAATAGGTTTGCCGGGACTTGATATGCAAATGATATCAGGTAGTGAATCACCTATTTTCTAATGGTTATGTTATACCTGCTTTGTGTTTGTATATAGTTATGAGCATTATTATTTGTTCTCAAAATGTGAGAGTATTTAAAAATAAGGCTAGGAGAGCTGCTATTTTAAGTTTTTTAGCACAAGAGAATGCTTCAATTTTCTGTTTGCAGGAATGTGGTATTGAGTTCGCAGTAAGTCAGGATGAATGGGTGTATGGTCGGTGTGTGTGGTCTGGGAGTTCAGTGAATAAGAATGATGGTGTGGGTGTTTTAATTAAATCACCTGAAATTTCTGTTGAAAGTTATTTAGTTATTGAGCCTGGTAGGTGTATTTCTGTTAATTTATGTTATAAAGGTATTATGTTTCGTGTTATAAATGTGTATGCTTCTGCATGCAAAAATGAAAGAAAAAATTTGTTTGAGAAATTAAAATTTTATGTTCAAGGTAAAATACCTATTATTTTAGTTGGAGATATGAATGTGGACTTATGTAAGAAAGCATTTGATATATCAGGAAGAAAATTATTTGAGTTAGTTTCAGATTTTAGGTTTAAAGATATTCAGGATTTATGCAAAGTTAGTCCTAATTTATGCACTTATCATGCAGATAGGGGGAATGTTCACTCTAAGTTAGATTATTGTTTTTTGTCTGAGAATGTTAATGCATTAAGTTACAGACAGAGGTCTGTTTGTTATTCGGACCATGAGTCTTTGCTGTGTGAGATTGATGTGGGTCAGAATGCTGTGTATGGGAGAGGTTTGTGGAAGATGAATATTAAACATTTAGATAGTGTGGATGTGAGAGACCAGTATGAATGCATATATAAAAAATGGCGTGAAAGGAAAAGTGAGTTTGATAACATTATTTTGTGGTGGGAATGGGTTAAAAAGAAAACAAAATCCTTTTTTAGGTCTTTTGGTTATAAAATTGCTGCTATTAAGAGGGAACAATATGTTAAGTTAAATGCCCGTCTATCCTTTTTGTATAGATTGAGAGACTGTGGTGTGGATGTTCAGAATGAAATTGTGAGTGTTAAAAGGGACATTAATGAGTTTGTGTTGGAGAAAGGGAGGAGTATTATGTATAGAGCTAAATTAGATAAGAGGGAACATGATGAAAAATGTTCACGTTATTTTTTCAAAAAAGTTTTTTCAAAAAAGCCGGTTATTGATGTGATTGTGAAAGAGGATGGTAGTGTTGTGTCTGGTGATGGTGTGAGTGAGGAAGTTGCAGTTTTTTATGAAGAATTGTATGGAGAGAAGTGGAGGGATGAGAATTTGGAGAATGAGGTATTGAGTGTGTTGGAAAGGAAACTTGGAGAGGCTGAGCAGGCTTTTGTTATGCGTGGTATATCAAGTGAGGAAGTTTGGGATGTAGTGCAGAAAATGTCAGCAAATAAGACTCCAGGTGAGGATGGTTTGCCTGTGGAATTTTATCGGTTGTTATGGAATGTGGTGGGGAAGGATGTAGTTGAAGTGTGTCAGTTTATGTGGGAGAATATGGAGGTTGCGGAGAGTATGCGTGGGGGTGTGGTTGTGCTGATTCCGAAAAAAGGGGATTTAAAAAGTTTAAAGAATTGGCGTCCAATTACATTACTTAATTGTGATTATAAGATCTATGCGAAAATTATTGCCAATCGGATGAGAGATGTTGTTGAAAGCGTGGTGGGTGATGATCAGTTTTGTGCTGTGCCTGGACGTCGTATACAGGAGAGTTTGTGTTTGTTGAGAGATTGTTTGTGGGATTGTAAGAGTAGGAAGCAAGATGTGTGTTTGTTGTCATTAGATTTTGAAAAAGCGTATGATAGGCTGTCTCATAGTTTCTTGTTCAGGGTGTTGTTGCGTATGGGTTTTCCGAGTGACTTTGTGTGGAGAGTTAGGAGTTTGTATGACAAAATATATAGTAGGATGCTTGTTAATGGATGTGTGGGGAGAAGAGTGAATGTGTTCTCAGGGGTTAGGCAGGGGTGTCCTTTATCACCAGTGGCATTTATATGTGCTATTGAGCCTCTGGTATGTATGATTAGGAGGGATAAGATAGTGAGAGGTGTACGCATTCCTGGTAGTGATGGAAGGGAGTTTAAAGTTAATGCTTATATGGATGATGTATGTGTCCTGTGTGATTCTGAGTCCGCTGTGAGGAGGGTGAAACTTTTAGTGTCTATTTTTTGTGGTGCATCTGCTTTTAAGGTTAATTGGTTAAAGAGTGAATGTAAGTGTTTTGGTGAGAGTAGATTAAGTAGAGATGTTGGGGTGAATGTTGTGGAGGGGTCTATTAAAGTGTTGGGGATTAAGTTTAGTGACGATTTGGATGGGAAAGAGAGTTGGGAGGAGGCGAAAAAGAAGGTGGAGTTGCGTCTAAATTATTGGAGTTTGAGAAGTCTTTCCTTCATTGGGAAGATTGTAGTTATTAAAAGTGTTGTGTTACCAATTTTTCTGTATGTTGCTATGATTTTTCCTCCCCATTATATGGGTTTGAGGAGCTTGAACAGGGTTCTGTTTGTCTTTTTTTGGGGTTCTAAAGTTGAGAGGTTGAGGAGAGAAATAGTGGTGAAAAATTGGAAGAAGGGTGGTATGAGTTTTCCAAATTTGGAGGTGTACTTTGGAGTGAATATTTTAGTTTTTATTTTAGCTATTATTGGGAGTGATAGAAAGGTGTCCTGTATGACAAGATTTCTGGCTGGTAGATTTTTTGTCAGGTTGAAGTGGTGTGAGAGGGATTTGAATAGGCCTATTGCTTTTGAGGTTCCTAAATGGTATGAGTGGGTTGTGAGGTTTTTGGAGAAATTTGAGTTGATAGAAGAAGAGGTGAGTGTTTTGAAGAATAAACGTTTGTTGATGAAAATGATTGAGAGTAAAGAGGTTGTATGTAATATTAATTCTGTGAGAGGAGCGGATGTGGAAAAAGTTTGGAAGAAAGTGAGGATGGATGGTATGTCTAATAAGCAAAAGGAGATTGTATGGCAAAGTTTGCATGGGGTGTTGCCAGTGAGAGAGTTTCAGAAAGCAAGGGGTTTGGTGAGATGTGATGTGTGTCCTAGGGAGAATTGTAATGGTTTTGAAAGTGTTATTCATCTTTTTTGGAATTGTAAGTATGCTCGTGAGGTTGTGAGAAAACTTGGGCCTTTGTGCAAGGAATTAACAGGTGTGGAATTTTTGTATTATGAAATGATGATGTTTGGATTATGTGTGAGTGGTGGTCAGAATGAAAGAGTGTTGTGGTTATTGTTGTCGTGTATTAAAGAAGTCTTATGGGATGTTCGGAATGTTTATTTGTTTTTGAGAAAGGAAATAAGTGTAAATAATAGTGTGAGGATGGTGTTAGGAAAGCTTTATTTGTGTTATTTGTGGGATGCTAGGAGGGGTGGGATTGATGCGGAGGGTATTTGGAAAACGAAAAAATGGATTCATTCTGTTGATTTATCTTGATGTTTTTCATGTACTTGTAATTTTGTCTGTTTTTGATTATAAATAAAGTTCCCGATGATGAGAGGGTTGTGTGTTACAGAAAGTTTGTAATGCCAGTTTTGAAAGTATTGTTTTGAGTACTTTCATCCCTTATCTGAGGGTTTAAAAAAAAAAAAAAAAAAAAAAATCTGTTCTTATCAGTTTAATATCTGATACGTCCCCTATCTGGGGACCATATATTAAATGGATTTTTGAGAACGGGGGCCGATTTCGAAGCTTGCTTCCGTCGCCCTATGCATTGACCCGATATGGCAGTATCTTCGGGTACAGTGCACCACCCCCTTACAGGGTTAAAAAGAAAGATTCCTACTTTCATTGCTACCTGCTTGCTGGCTAGCCAGCTAGCCAGCCCTGTGGGCCTTGCTGCTGCTGCAGCCAAAAAACAAAAGGTGCTGCTTCTGCTGCTTCTGCTTCTGCTTGTGTCTGGCCGCTGTTGGAGCGTCCAGGCACAGGACTTCTGCTGCTGCTGACTAAATGGCCTCCTTAATTGGATCATTTGAGTAGCCAGCACACCTGTGCAGGTAGGGCATGACATGATAGGCAGCTGCCTTGATAGCGGGTGGGTGCTGAATGTTCCTAATTGACAAAATAAGATTAATGCTTATGAAGAAATATAAAATCTCATCCCTTCCCCAATATCGCGCCACACCCCTACCCCTTAATTCCCTGGTTGAACATGATGGACATATGTCTTTTTTCGACCGTACTAACTATGTAACTATGTAACATAACATGGGGGGGGGGGGGGGGGGGGTCTCCTGGCTGTTCACACAGGTGTGTCATTGCTGTACATTGACCATGCATTGCTTCTGTGGTATTGCAAAGGCAAAGACAAATGCTTCCAGCCATCCATTGCACTAATGGATTGGTCATCAGCTGGCTGTCTATGTCCCGCATCAATATAGACCAAAGTACAGAGGGTTAGGCTATGCTATTGTGCACCTACCTGATGCATCAGAAGGTGCGAGGCCCTTGCTAAATTCTGTGCACAGACTTTGAGATCTATACTTTAGACTGTATCTAAACCTGCTCCAACATGGACTGACATTCTGGCCTACTTTCAGCCGATGCGACTTGTCTGTCGCTGAACAGTCGCTTTTTATGTATTCAGCACCTATGTATAATGTTGTAAAAATGCTCTAGAAGCTAAAGTCGCAGAAATGTCACACATATTTGGCCTGCAACTTTCTGTGCGACAAATTCAGACAGGAAAAATCAGTATAAATCCTTAGAAAATTATCCCCCAGTGTCTCCATCTGCTGGCGGTATTGAATAAGCATTGCTGCACTGATGGGGTATGCATTAGACGAAAAAAAAGAAGAAAAAGAATAATAATACGCCCAGAAAAGAGGCGAAAAGGAGAAAAACGTAAAAAAACGTGAAAAAAAAGTAAGAGGAAGAGAAGGGAAAAAAAGGTGGAAATGGGTTTAAAAGTGATTTCGGCGGAGAAATATATATATATATATATATATATATATATATATATATATATATACGCGCACACACACACATATATATAAACGTATTCTCCGTTGAGATATTGCAGCCGCTGCTGTGTCCAGGCCCAGGAGCCTTAGCACTGTGCTGTGATGTCACTCAATACCACTGACATCACTAGGTGTAAACAACATCTCTCCTTTGCTGTGTATGTGACTATGGAGCTGTTTGGTGATGTCGTCTATTATGGCCTTCATAGAAGCAACAGGAGATTGTTGCATCCATCTAGAACCCTCAGAACTACAGTGCTATGATGTCACTCACTTCCACAGGCCTTGCAGAGTGTAAACAACAACAACCCAGCTTTGTTGTGTATGTAACCATAGGGATTTGTGATGTCACCTAGAACCTTCACAGCAGCGACAGCTTTATGAGGAGCATCAGCACTGCTCTGCCTGAGCAGAACCATCACCGCCATAGGTTGTCAAATAACCCGGGTTTAACCCACACAGGTAAGTCCAATGGGGTGCAGGCATGTCCTCTATGCTTACAGCTTCCCGTGGGTGTTGGTTTGATACCGTTTGGGGACAGCCAAGGAGGCATCTGCAGGCAACAAAGGTAGGTGTGTGCTTGTGTGTGTGTTTCCTATGCAGATCCTAAGCCCAGTGTCACATGCAAGTAGGAGGAGTAAGAAGGGTTCCTGGCAAATCCGGGTTATGGATTGCATTTAAAAAGGCCCCGTGGGAGTGCAATGGGCCCCTGTCTTGCTGCTTAGCAATAATGGTATGGGTTTAGGTTCTGCTGTGTGTACTGGTGGTTGACTGCCCCCCAGCCCAGAGTGTGCATGGAAAATTGTCTGGCAGCCTCCCTGACAGCAAGCAGTGATAGTGCCCATGAAGGGCACCTTGTTGGGCCCGCCCCTTTCACGGTTATCGCTTCTCGGCCTTTTGGCTAAGATCAAGTGTAGTATCTGTTCTTATCAGTTTAATATCTGATACGTCCCCTATCTGGGGACCATATATTAAATGGATTTTTGAGAACGGGGGCCGATTTCGAAGCTTGCTTCCGTCGCCCTATGCATTGACCCGATATGGCAGTATCTTCGGGTACAGTGCACCACCCCCTTACAGGGTTAAAAAGAAAGATTCCTACTTTCATTGCTACCTGCTTGCTGGCTAGCCAGCTCTGTGGGCCTTGCTGCTGCTGCAGCCAAAAAACAAAAGGTGGTGCTGCTGCTGCTTCTGCTGCTTCTGCTTCTGCTTGTGTCTGGCCGCTGTTGGAGCGTCCAGGCACAGGACTTCTGCTGCTGCTGACTAAATGGCCTCCTTAATTGGATCATTTGAGTAGCCAGCACACCTGTGCAGGTAGGGCATGACATGATAGGCAGCTGCCTTGATAGCGGGTGGGTGCTGAATGTTCCTAATTGACAAAATAAGATTAATGCTTATGAAGAAATATAAAATCTCATCCCTTCCCCAATATCGCGCCACACCCCTACCCCTTAATTCCCTGGTTGAACTTGATGGACATATGTCTTTTTTCGACCGTACTAACTATGTAACTATGTAACATAACATGGGGGGGGGGGGGGGGTCTCCTGGCTGTTCACACAGGTGTGTCATTGCTGTACATTGACCATGCATTGCTTCTGTGGTATTGCAAAGGCAAAGACAAATGCTTCCAGCCATCCATTGCACTAATGGATTGGTCATCAGCTGGCTGTCTATGTCCCGCATCAATATAGACCAAAGTACAGAGGGTTAGGCTATGCTATTGTGCACCTACCTGATGCATCAGAAGGTGCGAGGCCCTTGCTAAATTCTGTGCACAGACTTTGAGATCTATACTTTAGACTGTATCTAAACCTGCTCCAACATGGACTGACATTCTGGCCTACTTTCAGCCGATGCGACTTGTCTGTCGCTGAACAGTCGCTTTTTATGTATTCAGCACCTATGTATAATGTTGTAAAAATGCTCTAGAAGCTAAAGTCGCAGAAATGTCACACATATTTGGCCTGCAACTTTCTGTGCGACAAATTCAGACAGGAAAAATCAGTATAAATCCTTAGAAAATTATCCCCCAGTGTCTCCATCTGCTGGCGGTATTGAATAAGCATTGCTGCACTGATGGGGTATGCATTAGACGAAAAAAAAGAAGAAAAAGAAGAATAATACGCCCAGAAAAGAGGCGAAAAGGAGAAAAACGTAAAAAAACGTGAAAAAAAAGTAAGAGGAAGAGAAGGGAAAAAAAGGTGGAAATGGGTTTAAAAGTGATTTCGGCGGAGAAATATATATATATATATATATATATATATATATATATATATATATATATACGCGCACACACACACATATATATAAACGTATTCTCCGTTGAGATATTGCAGCCGCTGCTGTGTCCAGGCCCAGGAGCCTTAGCACTGTGCTGTGATGTCACTCAATACCACTGACATCACTAGGTGTAAACAACATCTCTCCTTTGCTGTGTATGTGACTATGGAGCTGTTTGGTGATGTCGTCTATTATGGCCTTCATAGAAGCAACAGGAGATTGTTGCATCCATCTAGAACCCTCAGAACTACAGTGCTATGATGTCACTCACTTCCACAGGCCTTGCAGAGTGTAAACAACAACAACCCAGCTTTGTTGTGTATGTAACCATAGGGATTTGTGATGTCACCTAGAACCTTCACAGCAGCGACAGCTTTATGAGGAGCATCAGCACTGCTCTGCCTGAGCAGAACCATCACCGCCATAGGTTGTCAAATAACCCGGGTTTAACCCACACAGGTAAGTCCAATGGGGTGCAGGCATGTCCTCTATGCTTACAGCTTCCCGTGGGTGTTGGTTTGATACCGTTTGGGGACAGCCAAGGAGGCATCTGCAGGCAACAAAGGTAGGTGTGTGCTTGTGTGTGTGTTTCCTATGCAGATCCTAAGCCCAGTGTCACATGCAAGTAGGAGGAGTAAGAAGGGTTCCTGGCAAATCCGGGTTATGGATTGCATTTAAAAAGGCCCCGTGGGAGTGCAATGGGCCCCTGTCTTGCTGCTTAGCAATAATGGTATGGGTTTAGGTTCTGCTGTGTGTACTGGTGGTTGACTGCCCCCCAGCCCAGAGTGTGCATGGAAAATTGTCTGGCAGCCTCCCTGACAGCAAGCAGTGATAGTGCCCATGAAGGGCACCTTGTTGGGCCCGCCCCTTTCACGGTTATCGCTTCTCGGCCTTTTGGCTAAGATCAAGTGTAGTATCTGTTCTTATCAGTTTTCATGCTGGTGGGGATGGGTGCTGCATGGAGGATGCAGGTGTACCAGGGCTTTCCGGGGCTGGTTCTGAGGAATCAGCTCGACGGCTGCCCCGATGTGACCTGTTCCCTCCGGGTCTCGCCATGAGGCTGAGAGGGTCTAGAGCCGAGGTACTTTTGTGCCTCGGGGAGTGGTGACCCCGAGGTGCCGAAACTCACTGGGAGAATAGGCTCACTGAGTTGAAGCACGGGCACCATAATCTCTTCACCTTGTGGCACTCACCTCTTGATTCCCGGCCTTCTGGCTAGGATCAGAGAAATTTTTATAGATCCGGCCGGATGTCCGGGCAGTATATCTGCACACATTCACTTATTTATTTCTTTTTTTGTCTCACTGTGTCACTTTTTGCGTGTTGTGTGTTCACAGGATGTCAGGATGCGGTAGCCCTTCTGGGTGTCCCTCCTGGCGGTCTAGGGGAGGTGTGTGTGGCCATTAGGTTCCGCACCTCCCTGCAAACACCCCAGGTACTCCTGCTTTGGCAGGGTACCTACCGTAATCGGCTCTGCGGGCAGATACCTTGGCAAACGCCAAGGGGGATGCCGGGAGCATTTGTGGTCCCCTAGTAGCTTCGGCGAAAAGGGACATCGAACCTGGAACCTCGCAGGTACCTTTTGGTCCGGAGGCGAAGGGTAAGGTTTGTTGGGGGGCCTCTCTCCTATCGGAGAAGGGCTTGCGATAGACCGCATCCTTTGTGCACGTTTTTTTAGTGTAACACGTTTGCACTTTTCTTGCACTTTGGGTGAATCGAAAGCACGTTCCTCGGCTTTAAAAAAAAAAAAAAAAAAAAAAAAAATCTGTTCTTATCAGTTTAATATCTGATACGTCCCCTATCTGGGGACCATATATTAAATGGATTTTTGAGAACGGGGGCCGATTTCGAAGCTTGCTTCCGTCGCCCTATGCATTGACCCGATATGGCAGTATCTTCGGGTACAGTGCACCACCCCCTTACAGGGTTAAAAAGAAAGATTCCTACTTTCATTGCTACCTGCTTGCTGGCTAGCCAGCTAGCCAGCCCTGTGGGCCTTGCTGCTGCTGCAGCCAAAAAACAAAAGGTGGTGCTGCTGCTGCTTCTGCTGCTTCTGCTTCTGCTTGTGTCTGGCCGCTGTTGGAGCGTCCAGGCACAGGACTTCTGCTGCTGCTGACTAAATGGCCTCCTTAATTGGATCATTTGAGTAGCCAGCACACCTGTGCAGGTAGGGCATGACATGATAGGCAGCTGCCTTGATAGCGGGTGGGTGCTGAATGTTCCTAATTGACAAAATAAGATTAATGCTTATGAAGAAATATAAAATCTCATCCCTTCCCCAATATCGCGCCACACCCCTACCCCTTAATTCCCTGGTTGAACTTGATGGACATATGTCTTTTTTCGACCGTACTAACTATGTAACTATGTAACATAACATGGGGGGGGGGGGGGGTCTCCTGGCTGTTCACACAGGTGTGTCATTGCTGTACATTGACCATGCATTGCTTCTGTGGTATTGCAAAGGCAAAGACAAATGCTTCCAGCCATCCATTGCACTAATGGATTGGTCATCAGCTGGCTGTCTATGTCCCGCATCAATATAGACCAAAGTACAGAGGGTTAGGCTATGCTATTGTGCACCTACCTGATGCATCAGAAGGTGCGAGGCCCTTGCTAAATTCTGTGCACAGACTTTGAGATCTATACTTTAGACTGTATCTAAACCTGCTCCAACATGGACTGACATTCTGGCCTACTTTCAGCCGATGCGACTTGTCTGTCGCTGAACAGTCGCTTTTTATGTATTCAGCACCTATGTATAATGTTGTAAAAATGCTCTAGAAGCTAAAGTCGCAGAAATGTCACACATATTTGGCCTGCAACTTTCTGTGCGACAAATTCAGACAGGAAAAATCAGTATAAATCCTTAGAAAATTATCCCCCAGTGTCTCCATCTGCTGGCGGTATTGAATAAGCATTGCTGCACTGATGGGGTATGCATTAGACGAAAAAAAAGAAGAAAAAGAAGAATAATACGCCCAGAAAAGAGGCGAAAAGGAGAAAAACGTAAAAAAACGTGAAAAAAAAGTAAGAGGAAGAGAAGGGAAAAAAAGGTGGAAATGGGTTTAAAAGTGATTTCGGCGGAGAAATATATATATATATATATATATATATATATATATATATATATATATATACGCGCACACACACACATATATATAAACGTATTCTCCGTTGAGATATTGCAGCCGCTGCTGTGTCCAGGCCCAGGAGCCTTAGCACTGTGCTGTGATGTCACTCAATACCACTGACATCACTAGGTGTAAACAACATCTCTCCTTTGCTGTGTATGTGACTATGGAGCTGTTTGGTGATGTCGTCTATTATGGCCTTCATAGAAGCAACAGGAGATTGTTGCATCCATCTAGAACCCTCAGAACTACAGTGCTATGATGTCACTCACTTCCACAGGCCTTGCAGAGTGTAAACAACAACAACCCAGCTTTGTTGTGTATGTAACCATAGGGATTTGTGATGTCACCTAGAACCTTCACAGCAGCGACAGCTTTATGAGGAGCATCAGCACTGCTCTGCCTGAGCAGAACCATCACCGCCATAGGTTGTCAAATAACCCGGGTTTAACCCACACAGGTAAGTCCAATGGGGTGCAGGCATGTCCTCTATGCTTACAGCTTCCCGTGGGTGTTGGTTTGATACCGTTTGGGGACAGCCAAGGAGGCATCTGCAGGCAACAAAGGTAGGTGTGTGCTTGTGTGTGTGTTTCCTATGCAGATCCTAAGCCCAGTGTCACATGCAAGTAGGAGGAGTAAGAAGGGTTCCTGGCAAATCCGGGTTATGGATTGCATTTAAAAAGGCCCCGTGGGAGTGCAATGGGCCCCTGTCTTGCTGCTTAGCAATAATGGTATGGGTTTAGGTTCTGCTGTGTGTACTGGTGGTTGACTGCCCCCCAGCCCAGAGTGTGCATGGAAAATTGTCTGGCAGCCTCCCTGACAGCAAGCAGTGATAGTGCCCATGAAGGGCACCTTGTTGGGCCCGCCCCTTTCACGGTTATCGCTTCTCGGCCTTTTGGCTAAGATCAAGTGTAGTATCTGTTCTTATCAGTTTAATATCTGATACGTCCCCTATCTGGGGACCATATATTAAATGGATTTTTGAGAACGGGGGCCGATTTCGAAGCTTGCTTCCGTCACCCTATGCATTGACCCGATATGGCAGTATCTTCGGGTACAGTGCACCACCCCCTTACAGGGTTAAAAAGAAAGATTCCTACTTTCATTGCTACCTGCTTGCTGGCTAGCCAGCTAGCCAGCCCTGTGGGCCTTGCTGCTGCTGCAGCCAAAAAACAAAAGGTGGTGCTGCTGCTGCTTCTGCTGCTTCTGCTTCTGCTTGTGTCTGGCCGCTGTTGGAGCGTCCAGGCACAGGACTTCTGCTGCTGCTGACTAAATGGCCTCCTTAATTGGATCATTTGAGTAGCCAGCACACCTGTGCAGGTAGGGCATGACATGATAGGCAGCTGCCTTGATAGCGGGTGGGTGCTGAATGTTCCTAATTGACAAAATAAGATTAATGCTTATGAAGAAATATAAAATCTCATCCCTTCCCCAATATCGCGCCACACCCCTACCCCTTAATTCCCTGGTTGAACTTGATGGACATATGTCTTTTTTCGACCGTGCTAACTATGTAACTATGTAACATAACATGGGGGGGGGGGGTCTCCTGGCTGTTCACACAGGTGTGTCATTGCTGTACATTGACCATGCATTGCTTCTGTGGTATTGCAAAGGCAAAGACAAATGCTTCCAGCAATCCATTGCACTAATGGATTGGTCATCAGCTGGCTGTCTATGTCCCGCATCAATATAGACCAAAGTACAGAGGGTTAGGCTATGCTATTGTGCACCTACCTGATGCATCAGAAGGTGCGAGGCCCTTGCTAAATTCTGTGCACAGACTTTGAGATCTATACTTTAGACTGTATCTAAACCTGCTCCAACATGGACTGACATTCTGGCCTACTTTCAGCCGATGCGACTTGTCTGTCGCTGAACAGTCGCTTTTTATGTATTCAGCACCTATGTATAATGTTGTAAAAATGCTCTAGAAGCTAAAGTCGCAGAAATGTCACACATATTTGGCCTGCAACTTTCTGTGCGACAAATTCAGACAGGAAAAATCAGTATAAATCCTTAGAAAATTATCCCCCAGTGTCTCCATCTGCTGGCGGTATTGAATAAGCATTGCTGCACTGATGGGGTATGCATTAGACGAAAAAAAAGAAGAAAAAGAAGAATAATACGCCCAGAAAAGAGGCGAAAAGGAGAAAAACGTAAAAAAACGTGAAAAAAAAGTAAGAGGAAGAGAAGGGAAAAAAAGGTGGAAATGGGTTTAAAAGTGATTTCGGCGGAGAAATATATATATATATATATATATATATACGCGCACACACACACATATATATAAACGTATTCTCCGTTGAGATATTGCAGCCGCTGCTGTGTCCAGGCCCAGGAGCCTTAGCACTGTGCTGTGATGTCACTCAATACCACTGACATCACTAGGTGTAAACAACATCTCTCCTTTGCTGTGTATGTGACTATGGAGCTGTTTGGTGATGTCGTCTATTATGGCCTTCATAGAAGCAACAGGAGATTGTTGCATCCATCTAGAACCCTCAGAACTACAGTGCTATGATGTCACTCACTTCCACAGGCCTTGCAGAGTGTAAACAACAACAACCCAGCTTTGTTGTGTATGTAACCATAGGGATTTGTGATGTCACCTAGAACCTTCACAGCAGCGACAGCTTTATGAGGAGCATCAGCACTGCTCTGCCTGAGCAGAACCATCACCGCCATAGGTTGTCAAATAACCCGGGTTTAACCCACACAGGTAAGTCCAATGGGGTGCAGGCATGTCCTCTATGCTTACAGCTTCCCGTGGGTGTTGGTTTGATACCGTTTGGGGACAGCCAAGGAGGCATCTGCAGGCAACAAAGGTAGGTGTGTGCTTGTGTGTGTGTTTCCTATGCAGATCCTAAGCCCAGTGTCACATGCAAGTAGGAGGAGTAAGAAGGGTTCCTGGCAAATCCGGGTTATGGATTGCATTTAAAAAGGCCCCGTGGGAGTGCAATGGGCCCCTGTCTTGCTGCTTAGCAATAATGGTATGGGTTTAGGTTCTGCTGTGTGTACTGGTGGTTGACTGCCCCCCAGCCCAGAGTGTGCATGGAAAATTGTCTGGCAGCCTCCCTGACAGCAAGCAGTGATAGTGCCCATGAAGGGCACCTTGTTGGGCCCGCCCCTTTCACGGTTATCGCTTCTCGGCCTTTTGGCTAAGATCAAGTGTAGTATCTGTTCTTATCAGTTTAATATCTGATACGTCCCCTATCTGGGGACCATATATTAAATGGATTTTTGAGAACGGGGGCCGATTTCGAAGCTTGCTTCCGTCGCCCTATGCATTGACCCGATATGGCAGTATCTTCGGGTACAGTGCACCACCCCCTTACAGGGTTAAAAAGAAAGATTCCTACTTTCATTGCTACCTGCTTGCTGGCTAGCCAGCTAGCCAGCCCTGTGGGCCTTGCTGCTGCTGCAGCCAAAAAACAAAAGGTGGTGCTGCTGCTGCTTCTGCTGCTTCTGCGTCTGCTGCTTCTGCTTCTGCTTGTGTCTGGCCGCTGTTGGAGCGTCCAGGCACAGGACTTCTGCTGCTGCTGACTAAATGGCCTCCTTAATTGGATCATTTGAGTAGCCAGCACACCTGTGCAGGTAGGGCATGACATGATAGGCAGCTGCCTTGATAGCGGGTGGGTGCTGAATGTTCCTAATTGACAAAATAAGATTAATGCTTATGAAGAAATATAAAATCTCATCCCTTCCCCAATATCGCGCCACACCCCTACCCCTTAATTCCCTGGTTGAACTTGATGGACATATGTCTTTTTTCGACCGTACTAACTATGTAACTATGTAACATAACATGGGGGGGGGGGTCTCCTGGCTGTTCACACAGGTGTGTCATTGCTGTACATTGACCATGCATTGCTTCTGTGGTATTGCAAAGGCAAAGACAAATGCTTCCAGCCATCCATTGCACTAATGGATTGGTCATCAGCTGGCTGTCTATGTCCCGCATCAATATAGACCAAAGTACAGAGGGTTAGGCTATGCTATTGTGCACCTACCTGATGCATCAGAAGGTGCGAGGCCCTTGCTAAATTCTGTGCACAGACTTTGAGATCTATACTTTAGACTGTATCTAAACCTGCTCCAACATGGACTGACATTCTGGCCTACTTTCAGCCGATGCGACTTGTCTGTCGCTGAACAGTCGCTTTTTATGTATTCAGCACCTATGTATAATGTTGTAAAAATGCTCTAGAAGCTAAAGTCGCAGAAATGTCACACATATTTGGCCTGCAACTTTCTGTGCGACAAATTCAGACAGGAAAAATCAGTATAAATCCTTAGAAAATTATCCCCCAGTGTCTCCATCTGCTGGCGGTATTGAATAAGCATTGCTGCACTGATGGGGTATGCATTAGACGAAAAAAAAGAAGAAAAAGAAGAATAATACGCCCAGAAAAGAGGCGAAAAGGAGAAAAACGTAAAAAAACGTGAAAAAAAAGTAAGAGGAAGAGAAGGGAAAAAAAGGTGGAAATGGGTTTAAAAGTGATTTCGGCGGAGAAATATATATATATATATATATATATATATATATATATATATATATATATATATATATACGCGCACACACACACATATATATAAACGTATTCTCCGTTGAGATATTGCAGCCGCTGCTGTGTCCAGGCCCAGGAGCCTTAGCACTGTGCTGTGATGTCACTCAATACCACTGACATCACTAGGTGTAAACAACATCTCTCCTTTGCTGTGTATGTGACTATGGAGCTGTTTGGTGATGTCGTCTATTATGGCCTTCATAGAAGCAACAGGAGATTGTTGCATCCATCTAGAACCCTCAGAACTACAGTGCTATGATGTCACTCACTTCCACAGGCCTTGCAGAGTGTAAACAACAACAACCCAGCTTTGTTGTGTATGTAACCATAGGGATTTGTGATGTCACCTAGAACCTTCACAGCAGCGACAGCTTTATGAGGAGCATCAGCACTGCTCTGCCTGAGCAGAACCATCACCGCCATAGGTTGTCAAATAACCCGGGTTTAACCCACACAGGTAAGTCCAATGGGGTGCAGGCATGTCCTCTATGCTTACAGCTTCCCGTGGGTGTTGGTTTGATACCGTTTGGGGACAGCCAAGGAGGCATCTGCAGGCAACAAAGGTAGGTGTGTGCTTGTGTGTGTGTTTCCTATGCAGATCCTAAGCCCAGTGTCACATGCAAGTAGGAGGAGTAAGAAGGGTTCCTGGCAAATCCGGGTTATGGATTGCATTTAAAAAGGCCCCGTGGGAGTGCAATGGGCCCCTGTCTTGCTGCTTAGCAATAATGGTATGGGTTTAGGTTCTGCTGTGTGTACTGGTGTTTGACTGCCCCCCAGCCCAGAGTGTGCATGGAAAATTGTCTGGCAGCCTCCCTGACAGCAAGCAGTGATAGTGCCCATGAAGGGCACCTTGTTGGGCCCGCCCCTTTCACAGTTATCGCTTCTCGGCCTTTTGGCTAAGATCAAGTGTAAACTTGGTCTGGGTCAGGGGTGCGGGTGTTCTGCTGAGCAGGAATCCGGAGTGGTGATCTTACTGTGGAATCGACAGACAAGAGAAGAACAATGGCTGGAAAGGAATACCTCCCTGCGATTGAGAAGACTGTACGTTTTGTGGTGGAAACTTCTGACCGGGGTAAGAATCGGATTGAGTACATTGGACATGAACTTGTGGAGAAATTGGGTGGTTTTGGCATGGATAGTTTGTTCTGTGTGCAAGAGAATAGGAAGCAAGGAATATATGATGTGTCCTTCATCTATGAAGCTGATTGCCAGAACTTCTATGAATGTTTGAAAAGAAATGCCAATAACCCTGTCTTGGAAAATGTAAAGTTTTTTCCTCTGTTTGAGATGGGAGTGAAGACTCTGTTTGTACATATGTACAATCCGTTCTTAGACCCGGATATGATTAAGAACTTTCTAAGTATCTACTGTGAAAGTGTCCAAGGGGGAGTGAAGCAAACTAGTAGTTTGGGTGTGTTTAACGGCACATGGAAGTTCTTTGTAAAACTGAAGCTGGATCCTGGGAGCATTGGTGGAGTGAAACACCCACCGGCCAATTTTTCAATCGCTGGAAACCGGGGTTATGTCTATTATTATGGCCAGCCATTGTTTTGCCGTGATTGTTTGCTGTTTGGACATTTTAAAGAGGCTTGTCCAGGTAATAAGAAGTGCCGAAATTGTAAAATGCCAGGGCATGAAGCGGGAGCTTGTCCACAGCCCAGAACTTGTGATCTTTGTGGCCTTGTTGGACATGTGTATAGAAATTGTCCGGAGGTGGCTAAGAGGGAGAAGGAGAAAGAGGCCAGAAAAGATTTGGCAATTAAAAAAAGGGAAAAGGCAAAGGCAGACATGGCAGAAAAGAGTGTGATTGCTATTATTGAGAAAGCAACGGTGGTGGAAGAGAAGGTGCAGGAGGAGATTGAAGAGGAGATGGAGGAGGAGGTGAGAATTGAAGAGGTGCCTAGTCCTAAGGTGTCTGGCACTCAAAAAGTTGAATGGTCGAATTCAGAAGAGGAAAGTGCTAAAGAGAGAGAGGAAGATCTTTTTCGTCCCCCACGGAAGGCGGCGAGAGGTGCCAGTGGTGAAAAGATGGAGCAGACGGTGGTGGAGACGAGTAATCGTTTTGCCGCAATATCTGAGGGTGAAATGGATAAATGCATTGGAGAAGAAACTTCTCCCTCGACACTGAGCCGTAAAGTTCATTAACTCTCTTCTAGGTTTTTTCTTCCTATGGGTTGTTATTTGATTAGATATGTCTTTTTCGGTTAGTTTGTCAAATGTTAGAGTCTTTAAAAATAAGAATAGAAGAGCGGCCATTCTGGAGGAATTGGCAGGAACTAATAATGACATAATTTGTCTACAGGAATGTGGATTGGATTTTCCTCCAAAAAAGGAGGAGTGGAGATATGGACCAGCAGTGTGGTCTTGCTCTAATGTAAATAGAAATGATGGAGTTGGGGTTTTGTTTAGAAATAATAAGTTTAAAGTTTGTAGTCAAATGGTGTTAAGGGAAGGAAGGTGTGTGTTGGTGGAGGTTGGGTTACATGGGTTTAAGTTTAAGTTAATTAATGTTTATGCACCTGTGAATAAGGAGGAGAGGGTGGGTTTGTTTGAAATAATTAAGGGGTTTTTGTCTGGGAAGGAACCAGTGTTGTTAGTAGGTGATTTCAACTGTGAGATTGGGAGGGATGCGGATGTTTCTGGAAATATGCTTAAGAGTATGGTGAGTGATTTCAAGTTAAGAGATGTGGTTGAAGTGTGTGGTGTGAATCCTGTGTTAGCAACATATCATGCTGAGAGTGGAAGGAGTGAGTCAAGATTAGATATGTGTTTTGTGTCCAAAATGATAGGATGTATGTGGTATAAGCAAGAGAGAGTGATTTATTCTGATCATGAGCGTGTGAGTTGTGGTTTGGTGTTGGATGAGATTTGCATAAGTGGGAGGGGTTACTGGAAGCTTAATGTGAAACTGTTGGATGAAAAGGAGGTATATGATAGGTATATTAAGAAGTATAAGTTATGGTGTGGGAAGAAAAAAGAATTTTTGGATTTATTGTGTTGGTGGGAGTGGGTTAAAGAAAGAACTAAGGTTTTTTTCAAGAGGGAAGGTTATAAAAGGAAAGCTAGGGAAAGAAAGAAGTATGAATGGCTGAATAAAAGGTTGGGGTTTCTCATTAAGTTGAAAAAGAAGGGATGGAGAGTGGATGGTAAGATTGATGCTGTGAAAAGAGATATAAAAGATTGGTTGAATGAAAGAGGAAAAGAGTTAATGTACCGAGCAAGAGTGGACAAATTGGAGAAGGATGAAAAGTGCTCAAGATATTTTTTTAAGAAAGTGATTGGGAGAAAGGATGATTTAGTGAGTGTGTATGATAATGATGGTGGTTTGGTGAGAGGCAAAGCTGTACTGAATGTGGTGAAAGAGTTTTATGAGGACTTATATGCAGTCAAACAGTGTGATAGGGGTTTGGCTGAGGAAGTGCTGGAAGTGATTGATAAGAAGGTAGATTGTAATGAGTATGAGAGTTTAATGAGAGAGATTGGAATGGAAGAAATTAAAAGGACGGTTGATAGTATGGCTAAAAATAAGACTCCTGGAGAGGATGGGTTGTCGGCTGAGTTTTATGTGAAATTGTGGGATGTACTGAAGGATGATATGGAGAGTATCTTTAAGTATATGTGGGCTAATGGAAGATTGGTGGAAAGTATGAAGAGTGGGATAGTGGTTTTGATTTATAAGAAAGGGGATGTGAATGATGTAAGGAATTGGAGGCCGATAACTTTGTTGAATGTGGATTATAAAATATTTGCAAAGCTGATTACAAATAGAATGAGGGACGTGATAGAGCAAGTGATTGGGGAGGAGCAAGTGTGTGGTGTGCCAGGAAGAAGAATTAGTGAGAATTTGTGTTTGTTGAGAGATATATTGTGGGATGGTATGTGTAGAAAGCAGGTGGTTCGTGTGTTGTCAATTGATTTTGAAAAAGCTTTTGACCGTTTGTCGCATGGGTTTTTGTTTAAGGTGCTAGTTAAAATGGGGTTTCCAGGTGATTTTGTGAATATTGTGAGAATGTTGTATAAGGAAGTGTATAGTAAGATTCTGATTAATGGATGGATGACTGAGGAGATTAAAGTATGTTCAGGGGTGAGACAGGGATGTCCCTTGTCACCTATTGCTTTTATTTGTGCTATGGAACCATTATTAGAATTATTGCGTAAGGATAAATGTGTGAGAGGTGTGAGAGTTCCGGGGGGTCGTGGTAAAGAGGTTAAAGTGTTGGCTTATATGGATGATGTATGTGTGGTAAGTGAATCTGTTGCGGCTGTAAGAAGATCCAAGTTATTGGTAAGTCTGTTTTGTGGTGCGTCTGGTTTTAAGGTCAATTGGGGAAAGAGTGAATATAAATGTTTTGGTGGTGTGACTCAGAGTGAGGATGTTGGTATGGAAGGGGTGGAAGGGCCTATTCAGGTGTTGGGGGTGAAAATGGATGAACGGTTGGATGGTAGAAATAGTTGGGAGGATGTGGGGAAGAGAGTGCAAAAGAAATTGAATTTTTGGAGGTTGAGAGAGTTGTCAATGGTTGGTAAGGTTATGATAGTGAAGAGTGTGATTTTGCCAATACTGTTATATGTTGCTGTTGTGTTTCCGCCAAGTTATATGGTTTTGCGAAAGGTGAAAAGAATGTTATTTGTGTTTTTGTGGGGTACAAAGATGGAAAGAGTTAAGAGAGAGATTGTAATGAAAGATGGTAAAAATGGAGGAATGGACTTTCCGAATGTTGATGTGTATCTGGGTGTGAATATTGTTTTTGCTTTGAAAAGAATGATGGGAGGTGAAAAGAGTTGTGCATGTATGGTGAGATATTTGGGTGGCAGTGTGTTATGTAAATTGGGTTGGTTGGAAAGAGATTTGAGAGTGCCTTATGCTTTTGTGTGTCCTAGTTGGTATGTATATGTGGTGAAATTTTTGGAGAATTATAGGTTGATTGGTGTGGGTCCAGAAGTGTTTGTGAGTAAAAAGAGTATGATTGGGTACATTAAAAAAGAGGAAGTTGAATGTTCAATTAATATGGTGAGAGCTGTAGATGTGGGGAGAGTGTGGAAGAGTATAATGACTGTTGGAGTAACAAATAGACAACGTGAGATAGTATGGCAGAGTTTGCATGGTGCGTTACCGGTAAGAGAATTTCAAAGAAATAGAGGGATTGGAAGGTATGAGAGGTGTCCAAGAGATGGGTGTGATGGGATTGAGAGTGTGATGCATGTATTTTGGAATTGTGAAATGGCGCAAGGTGTGTGGAAAGGGATGAGTTTGCTGTTTAAAGAATTGACTGGTATTAGGTATATGTCGTATGATGTGGCTATGTTTGGACTTAGTATGGTAGGGAGAGATAAGGAAAGGGTTTTTTTTGTGTTGCTTGCCATTATTAAAGAAGTACTTTGGGATGTTAGGAATTTATGTGTATTCAAAAGAAAAAACGTGTCGGTGGAGGGTTGTATTAAGATGATTCTAGATAGGTTATATGTTGTTTATTTGTGTGATAGGAAGAATTTGGGGGATAAGGATGCTGAGGGGATATGGAAGTTTTTGAAATGGAGATATCTTGTGAGTTTGTAATTGGTGATGGTATTTATGTTTGTTTGAAATTGAAAATAAAAAGAAAGACCTAATGATGAGTTGGACTTTACTTCAGAAAGTCTAAGTGACGAAGTATGGAGTTGGATTTTGATGTTTTAATGTCCAAACCTGAAGGTTTAAAAAAAAAAAAAAAAAAAAAAAAAATCTGTTCTTATCAGTTTAATATCTGATACGTCCCCTATCTGGGGACCATATATTAAATGGATTTTTGAGAACGGGGGCCGATTTCGAAGCTTGCTTCCGTCGCCCTATGCATTGACCCGATATGGCAGTATCTTCGGGTACAGTGCACCACCCCCTTACAGGGTTAAAAAGAAAGATTCCTACTTTCATTGCTACCTGCTTGCTGGCTAGCCAGCTAGCCAGCCCTGTGGGCCTTGCTGCTGCTGCAGCCAAAAAACAAAAGGTGGTGCTGCTGCTGCTTCTGCTGCTTCTGCTTCTGCTTGTGTCTGGCCGCTGTTGGAGCGTCCAGGCACAGGACTTCTGCTGCTGCTGACTAAATGGCCTCCTTAATTGGATCATTTGAGTAGCCAGCACACCTGTGCAGGTAGGGCATGACATGATAGGCAGCTGCCTTGATAGCGGGTGGGTGCTGAATGTTCCTAATTGACAAAATAAGATTAATGCTTATGAAGAAATATAAAATCTCATCCCTTCCCCAATATCGCGCCACACCCCTACCCCTTAATTCCCTGGTTGAACTTGATGGACATATGTCTTTTTTCGACCGTACTAACTATGTAACTATGTAACATAACATGGGGGGGGGGGTCTCCTGGCTGTTCACACAGGTGTGTCATTGCTGTACATTGACCATGCATTGCTTCTGTGGTATTGCAAAGGCAAAGACAAATGCTTCCAGCCATCCATTGCACTAATGGATTGGTCATCAGCTGGCTGTCTATGTCCCGCATCAATATAGACCAAAGTACAGAGGGTTAGGCTATGCTATTGTGCACCTACCTGATGCATCAGAAGGTGCGAGGCCCTTGCTAAATTCTGTGCACAGACTTTGAGATCTATACTTTAGACTGTATCTAAACCTGCTCCAACATGGACTGACATTCTGGCCTACTTTCAGCCGATGCGACTTGTCTGTCGCTGAACAGTCGCTTTTTATGTATTCAGCACCTATGTATAATGTTGTAAAAATGCTCTAGAAGCTAAAGTCGCAGAAATGTCACACATATTTGGCCTGCAACTTTCTGTGCGACAAATTCAGACAGGAAAAATCAGTATAAATCCTTCGAAAATTATCCCCCAGTGTCTCCATCTGCTGGCGGTATTGAATAAGCATTGCTGCACTGATGGGGTATGCATTAGACGAAAAAAAAGAAGAAAAAGAAGAATAATACGCCCAGAAAAGAGGCGAAAAGGAGAAAAACGTAAAAAAACGTGAAAAAAAAGTAAGAGGAAGAGAAGGGAAAAAAAGGTGGAAATGGGTTTAAAAGTGATTTCGGCGGAGAAATATATATATATATATATATATATATATATATATATATATATATACGCGCACACACACACATATATATAAACGTATTCTCCGTTGAGATATTGCAGCCGCTGCTGTGTCCAGGCCCAGGAGCCTTAGCACTGTGCTGTGATGTCACTCAATACCACTGACATCACTAGGTGTAAACAACATCTCTCCTTTGCTGTGTATGTGACTATGGAGCTGTTTGGTGATGTCGTCTATTATGGCCTTCATAGAAGCAACAGGAGATTGTTGCATCCATCTAGAACCCTCAGAACTACAGTGCTATGATGTCACTCACTTCCACAGGCCTTGCAGAGTGTAAACAACAACAACCCAGCTTTGTTGTGTATGTAACCATAGGGATTTGTGATGTCACCTAGAACCTTCACAGCAGCGACAGCTTTATGAGGAGCATCAGCACTGCTCTGCCTGAGCAGAACCATCACCGCCATAGGTTGTCAAATAACCCGGGTTTAACCCACACAGGTAAGTCCAATGGGGTGCAGGCATGTCCTCTATGCTTACAGCTTCCCGTGGGTGTTGGTTTGATACCGTTTGGGGACAGCCAAGGAGGCATCTGCAGGCAACAAAGGTAGGTGTGTGCTTGTGTGTGTGTTTCCTATGCAGATCCTAAGCCCAGTGTCACATGCAAGTAGGAGGAGTAAGAAGGGTTCCTGGCAAATCCGGGTTATGGATTGCATTTAAAAAGGCCCCGTGGGAGTGCAATGGGCCCCTGTCTTGCTGCTTAGCAATAATGGTATGGGTTTAGGTTCTGCTGTGTGTACTGGTGGTTGACTGCCCCCCAGCCCAGAGTGTGCATGGAAAATTGTCTGGCAGCCTCCCTGACAGCAAGCAGTGATAGTGCCCATGAAGGGCACCTTGTTGGGCCCGCCCCTTTCACGGTTATCGCTTCTCGGCCTTTTGGCTTCGATCCTGTGCGGTTTACCGGGCAGGGTAGGAGTCGGAAGGGGTGGTGATCGGGGCCCTCTTTTGCGGGGGGCCCTGGATTGTTACTGGGTTGCGATAGTGGGTATCTTAACCTGCAAAAATGAGCGGAGAGAGGACTCGAGGACTCGAGGATACGGTGCGGATTTACGTTCCTGGCGAACACCGGGGGACGATTGGATTGGATCAAGTTGTGCTGGAGATTCTTCGCAAGCTCCAGTACCTTCAGGTATGGCATGTAATCGCTATGCAAGACTTCCCTAGGCAAGGGATTTACGATATAACCTTTTATGATTCTGAGGTTTGCCAGAGGGTCTACATGGACTTAGAAGTGATGAAGAGGAGGAATGAGCCAGCTATAATGAGTAAGGTGAAAGTGGAGCCATTATTCATGAATATGTCTAAGGTTGTTATAGTCCATATGTACAACCCGAAGGTTTCGGATGAGATGGTGACCAATTTTTTGTACCGATATTGTGATGAAGTTAAATTTCTTGGAAGACTCAAGAACAGACATGGGTACTTTAATTGTAAAAGGAAATTTGTTGTAAAATTTAAAAAGGACGAAGGAATGGAAGAGGGAAGGAAGAGTATACCACAGGTATTTTCTATTGGAGGAGAAAGAGGTTTTTGTTTTTATGAAGGACAGTTGCAGTACTGTAGACGTTGTCACGCTTATGGACATGTACAGGAGTCTTGCCCTGAGCAAGGAGTATGCTGCAGGAATTGTGGGAAATCAGGTCACAACTCGGGTGAATGTACTGAGAAGAAAACGTGTGATATCTGTGGTAGTGAGGAGCATTTGGCTAGAGGATGCAGTTTATGGTATAGAAAGAAAATGAGCTATGCTGACGCAGCAGGAAATAGAAGAGAGGAAAGAGGAGAAAGGCCATTTCCACGTGTTTTTGGTGTGAATGCTGAGGTGACTCAGGTGATTGACGAGAACTCTGTAAAAGGGAGTGCAGCAGGTGTGACAGTGCAGCACATGAATACTCAGGAAAAATCTGGAAAAGGGGAGGAGGGTGACTCCACTGGTGTGCATTGTGAGGAGACTGGTGTTGGTGAAGAGTTTACTGAGGTCAGTAAGAAGAAAGCACGTAAAGGGAAAAAAGAGAAAGTGGTGGAGAGTGTGGAGACTGTGTGTAGGGAGGTTCCCCCATGTGAAGAAACAATTGAGGATTTTGAATGCCCAAACCCAGTGGTGGGGGAGGAGGAGGGGATGGAGTTTCAGGAGAATGAGAGTGAGAGATCCCTAACACCTGGGCAGAGGGTGATTAGTGGGGAGGAGAATGTAACATCTGAAGAGGAGGAGAAGGAGGAGGAGGAGGGGGAAGATGAAGATGAAAATGCAAATGGAGGCTTTCAAGGTAAAAGTAAAAGGTGTAAGAAAGGGAGTTGGTCAGGGGATCAGACGGATCCTGTGTATGGAGGTGAGAAAATGATGGACAGGGACTCTCAAGTGGGGTCGCCTGATTGCTATGGGATGCTGCTAAGGAAGGTTGAAGGTCAGAATACTAACTTCTAGTTAAAATGGATGTTAAGAAAATGGATTGCCTTCTTTCCTTTTTAATGGCATTGGTTGTGGCTACTCTTAATGTTCGGAGTATAGGAACAACCATCAGAAGAGCAGCAGTTTTTGATTTTTTGGAGAATGTGAAGGGAGATATATTTTGTTTACAGGAGTGTGCAATTAAGTCTGCACCTTATGTAGATGAATGGAAGAGAGGGCAGTCTTTTTGGTCTACATGCACAGAGAATAAAAATGAAGGTGTGGGGATTTTATTGTGTAACAGGGACATTAAAGTTTTAAATTGCCAAGTTTTAGTACCAGGTCGTTGTATGGTTTTAAATTTTGAGTTTTTAGGCCAGAGAATGAGAGTTTTTAATGTATATGCGCCAGCAGAAAAACAGGCACGTGTGTTATTTTTAGAGTCTCTTAAACTTTTTATTCCTGGTCGTGATGGTACTATTATTGTTGGTGATTTTAACTGCATTAGATCCGTCAATGATCGTGAGAGCTCTGCTAAGGTTAGAACTGATATTACTTCAAATGTTTTAAACCAAATTATTCAAGACTTACATTATTCTGATGTTGGACTGATGGTTAGCACTGATGAAAGATACACCTATATATCAGATAGTGGCCGCTGTAAATCCCGGATTGATTACATTCTTGTCTCTGAGGGGATTAAGGTGGTCCGGTGCAATCAAATGATGTCAACTTTCTCAGATCATAAGATGGTGTCGGCAGAAATAAGTATTGCAGAGTCCTTTCATTTTGGTAGAGGGCTCTGGAAATTAAATGTAAGTCTATTAGAAGATGAAGAAGTAATGGCCGGTTTTAAAGATTTTTTTTTATCTTGTACTTCTAAACAATCTGTTTTTAGTAATGTTTTAGCTTGGTGGGATTGGGCAAAAAGTGAGTTTGCTAAGTATTTTAAGTTCATTTGCATAAGGAGGGCACAAGAAAAGAGGAGGGGTTATGAAAGGCTTATCTCACGTTTAGAAACTCTCTTTAAGTTTAAACATGTTGGTGTGGAGGAGGAAATTGAGAAGGTGAAAATTGAGATGAAGAACAGGTTGTTGGAAAGAGGTAGAAATATTGTTTTTAAATCCAAAGTTCAACATTTGGAGGAAAATGAACAATGTACAAGATATTTCTTTAAAAAATGTTTTAATGCTAGGGGTGTTTTTAAGTCTGTTTTAACTCCTACAGGGGAAGTTGTTGGTGATCAGATGGTGAAGGAGATTGGCAGATTTTATGAAACACTTTTTAGTAATAAGAGCAGAGCCAGTGAGACGGAGATGAATGATTATTGTAATATTTTAGAGAATAATGTCCCTGAAGGAAAAAGTGCATTTTTAATTGAGGAAGTTTGTGAAGGGGAGATCAAGCAGGCTCTGGACAAGACAGCGAAAGGGAAGACACCGGGCTGTGATGGCCTCCCCTTTGAGTTTTATTCAGTTTTTTGGCATATTTTAAAGCAAGATTTTACACGGGTGGTGCAATATGTTTTTAACTCAGGTATTTTAGCGGAGTCTATGAAGAAAGGAGTTATTACCTTGATACATAAGAAAGGTGATGAAAGAGATTTGAAAAACTGGAGGCCGATCACATTATTGAATACAGGTTATAAGATCATTGCAAAGATTGTGGCGAACAGGATGAGTGACATAGTTGAGCACCTTGTTGGAGAATACCAAGTTTGTGCAGTGCCAAATAGGAGAATAACTGATAATTTATTAGTTTTAAGAGACTCTATTTATTATAGTAATTTTAATAAGAATGCACTTTTTGTGGAATCCATTGATTTTGAAAAAGCTTATGACAGAGTTGCTCATGATTTTATGTTTATGGTTTTAAAGCATATGGGTATTCCTGAGAAGCTACTGTTTGTGATTAAAAGTTTTTATTATGGGGCAACAAGTCAGATTTTAGTCAATGGACATGTGGGGCCGGGTTTTAATATTTTATCAGGAGTACGACAGGGATGCCCACTCTCCCCAATTTTATTCATTTGTGTCATTGAGGCCTTGCTCAAAAATGTACAGAAGGACAAATGTGTGAGTGGTGTTTTTATCCCGGGAAGTAATGGAAGGAATTTGAAGGTTTTAAGTTACATGGATGATGTGGTTTTTACTTGCACTTCCCAAGCTGATCTTAATAGAGTGAATTTGCATGTAAAGATTTTTTGTTGTATTGCTGGTATGAAAGTCAATTGGGGGAAGTGCCAATTGAGTAATTTTGGAAAGCAAGGAAAAGTGGTGGTGGATGGCGTGGATGAGAAGGAAGATATTGAAGTGTTAGGCGTTGTTTTTGAAAAAAATCTAAAAGGAGGGAAAAGTTATGAGAAGTTGGAGGAGAAGATAGAGAAGAAATTATCTTTTTGGAAATTGAGAAACTTGTCCCTTAAAGGTAAAGTTCTGATTTTAAAGGCAGTAATTTTGCCACTACTATTATATACTGCAATGGTTTTCCCACCCGGCAAATTATGGTCCAGAAGGATGACAAGGAAGTTGTTTATTTTTTTCTGGGGTTCAAAGATGGAAAAGATGAAGAGGGAGGAAGTGATGAAGAGCGTGAAGAAAGGCGGATATAATTTCCCGGATATTAATCTGTTTTTAAAGACTCATTACTTTCTTTTAATTTATAAAGTGTCTCAGTGCAATAATTGGGTGGCAGACATGAGCAGGTATTTGGCAGGATGGTTGTTTTCCAAATGGGGCTGGTGTGAGAAGGATCTGAGGAGACCAATAGCGCAAGTTATACCTACCTTCTATGTGGTTCTCAGGTCTTTCAGTGATCAATTTGGTTTGAGTTCCCTGGGAAAACCTGAGAAAAAGAAAATTGAAAATGAAATAAGAAAAAATGAGAGATTATATGAAGTACCATTCTGCACTACTGCTCAGTCTGTGAAGATCTGGAATCTTTTTAATGTTAGAGGATTATCGAATAGACAGAGAGATGTAAACTGGATGACTTTTCATGGCTGCCTCCCAACCAGAGCTTTCCTGAATGGACGAGGAATAAGAGTGAGCGAGAAATGTCCAAGAGAGGGTTGTGGAGGCAGGGAGGATACAGTGCACTTATTTTGGAACTGTTTTTATGCAAGAGAATTTTTTATGCTTCTACAGAGGTTTTTTTCTGCAATCACGGGATATGTTGATTTTAATTTTGAGAAGATTTTTATTGGTCAGGATTTTAGCAGGAGAGAGGACACACGTGAAAGCTGGATTGTATTTTCTGTTTTTAAAGAAGTTTTATGGGATTCTAGAAACCTGCTTGTTTTTAAAAATGTGTGTATTTCTCCAAGGGAGTTGAAGAGACTTTTTTTTGGAAGGTTGTTTATTATTTTTCTATTTGACAAGAAGAGAATGGGAGAGGAAGAGGCTGAAAAGATTTGGAGATACAAGGAATGGAGAAAGTTGTAAGTATCCTGATCAAGGTTTTGAATTTGTGCTTCTCTTATAGTTTTCTTATTGAGATATTTTTCCGCATGATGTTTTTTCAGACTTTGTTTAGAAGTGATGAGTTTTGGTAGGTGACCTGATGATCGCTTGAACAATAGTCTGTAACTGAGGAAAAAAAAAAAAAAAAAAAAAAAAAAAAAAAAAAAATCTGTTCTTTTCAGTTTAATATCTGATACGTCCCCTATCTGGGGACCATATATTAAATGGATTTTTGAGAACGGGGGCCGATTTCGAAGCTTGCTTCCGTCGCCCTATGCATTGACCCGATATGGCAGTATCTTCGGGTACAGTGCACCACCCCCTTACAGGGTTAAAAAGAAAGATTCCTACTTTCATTGCTACCTGCTTGCTGGCTAGCCAGCTAGCCAGCCCTGTGGGCCTTGCTGCTGCTGCAGCCAAAAAACAAAAGGTGGTGCTGCTGCTGCTTCTGCTGCTTCTGCTTCTGCTTGTGTCTGGCCGCTGTTGGAGCGTCCAGGCACAGGACTTCTGCTGCTGCTGACTAAATGGCCTCCTTAATTGGATCATTTGAGTAGCCAGCACACCTGTGCAGGTAGGGCATGACATGATAGGCAGCTGCCTTGATAGCGGGTGGGTGCTGAATGTTCCTAATTGACAAAATAAGATTAATGCTTATGAAGAAATATAAAATCTCATCCCTTCCCCAATATCGCGCCACACCCCTACCCCTTAATTCCCTGGTTGAACTTGATGGACATATGTCTTTTTTCGACCGTACTAACTATGTAACTATGTAACATAACATGGGGGGGGGGGGGGGTCTCCTGGCTGTTCACACAGGTGTGTCATTGCTGTACATTGACCATGCATTGCTTCTGTGGTATTGCAAAGGCAAAGACAAATGCTTCCAGCCATCCATTGCACTAATGGATTGGTCATCAGCTGGCTGTCTATGTCCCGCATCAATATAGACCAAAGTACAGAGGGTTAGGCTATGCTATTGTGCACCTACCTGATGCATCAGAAGGTGCGAGGCCCTTGCTAAATTCTGTGCACAGACTTTGAGATCTATACTTTAGACTGTATCTAAACCTGCTCCAACATGGACTGACATTCTGGCCTACTGTCACGATGCCGGCTGGCAGGTAGTGGATCCTCTGTGCCAGAGAGGGATTGGCGTGGACCGTGCTAGTGGACCGGTTCTAAGCCACTACTGGTTTTCACCAGAGCCCGCCGCAAAGCGGGATGGTCTTGCTGCGGCGGTAGTGACCAGGTCGTATCCACTAGCAACGGCTCAACTCTCTGGCTGCTGAAGATAGGCGCGTTACAAGGGAGTAGGCAAAAGCAAGGTCGGACGTAGCAGAAGGTCGGGGCAGGCAGCAAGGATCGTAGTCAGGGGCAACGGCAGAAGGTCTGGAAACACAGGCAAGGAACACACAAGGAACGCTTTCACTGGCACTAAGGCAACAAGATCCGGCAAGGGAGTGCAGGGGAAGTGAGGTGATATAGGGAAGTGCACAGGTGAACACACTAATTGGGACCACTGCGCCAATCAGCGGCGCAGTGGCCCTTTAAATCGCAGAGACCCGGCGCGCGCGCGCCCTAGGGAGCGGGGCCGCGCGCGCCGGGACAGAACAGACGGAGAGCGAGTCAGGTAGGGGAGCCGGGGTGCGCATCGCGAGCGGGCGCTACCCGCATCGCGAATCGCATCCCGGCTGGCAGCGGAATCGCAGCGCCCCGGGTCAGAGGACGTGACCGGAGCGCTGCCGCGGGGAGAGTGAAGCGAGCGCTCCGGGGAGGAGCGGGGACCCGGAGCGCTCGGGGTAACAGTACCCCCCCCCTTGGGTCTCCCCCTCTTCTTAGAGCCTGAGAACCTGAGGAGCAGACTTTTGTCTAGGATGTTGTCCTCAGGTTCCCAGGATCTCTCTTCATATGATGGAAAGGTCACGAGAAATTTCATCCACAGCGGGCAGACCAGAGGGCAAGGGAGTAGGGAGGGGGGGAAGAGGGTGACGGCCGTACACCACGAAAAATGGGGATTTGGAGGAAGACTCAGAGACCCTGAAGTTACACGAGAATTCGGCCCATGGGAGGAGATCTGCCCAGTCATCCTGGCGGGAGGAAACAAAATGTCGCAAATAATCACCCAAGATCTGGTTAATCCTTTCTACTTGTCCATTGGACTGGGGATGATATGCAGAAGAAAAATGTAATTTAATCTTGAGTTGTTTACAGAGAGCCCTCCAGAATTTAGACACGAATTGGACGCCTCTATCCGAGACAATCTGCGTAGGCAACCCGTGAAGACGAAAAATGTGTACAAAAAATTGTTTAGCCAACTGAGGCGCAGAAGGAAGACCAGGAAGAGGGATGAAATGTGCCATTTTGGAGAATCGATCAACGACCACCCAAATAACAGTGTTGCCACAGGAAGGGGGTAAATCAGTAATAAAATCCATACCAATCAGAGACCAAGGCTGTTCGGGGACAGGCAGAGGATGAAGAAAACCAGCGGGCTTCTGGCGAGGAGTCTTATCCCGGGCACAGATAGTGCAGGCTCGCACAAAGTCCACAACATCCGTCTCCAGAGTCGGCCACCAATAGAAGCGGGAGATGAGTTGCACAGATTTCTTGATACCCGCATGACCTGCGAGATGGGAGGAGTGACCCCATTTGAGGATTCCGAGGCGTTGGCGAGGAGAAACAAAGGTCTTTCCTGGAGGAGTCTGCCTGATGGAGGCAGGAGAAGTGGAGATCAGGCAGTCAGGTGGAATGATGTGTTGCGGAGAGAGTTCAACTTCTGAGGCATCCGAGGAACGAGAGAGAGCATCGGCCCTAATGTTCTTATCGGCAGGACGAAAGTGAATCTCAAAATTAAATCGGGCAAAGAACAGAGACCACCGGGCCTGGCGAGGATTCAGCCGTTGGGCAGACTGGAGGTAGGAGAGGTTCTTGTGGTCGGTGTAGATAATAACAGGAGAACTTGATCCCTCCAGCAGATGCCTCCATTCCTCAAGTGCTAATTTAATGGCTAGAAGCTCTCGATCCCCGATGGAGTAGTTCCTCTCCGCTGGAGAGAAGGTCCTAGAGAAAAAACCACAAGTGACAGCATGCCCGGAAGAATTTTTTTGTAGAAGAACAGCTCCAGCTCCCACTGAGGAGGCATCAACCTCCAATAGGAAGGGTTTGGAAGGGTCAGGTCTGGAGAGGACGGGAGCCGAAGAAAAGGCAGACTTGAGTCGTTTAAAGGCGTCTTCTGCTTGAGGAGGCCAGGACTTGGGATCAGCATTTTTTTTGGTTAAAGCCACGATAGGAGCCACAATGGTAGAAAAATGTGGAATAAATTGCCTGTAATAATTGGCGAACCCCAAAAAGCGTTGGATAGCACGGAGTCCGGAGGGGCGTGGCCAATCTAAGACGGCAGAGAGTTTGTCTGGATCCATCTGTAGTCCCTGGCCAGAGACCAAATATCCTAGAAAAGGAAGAGATTGGCATTCAAACAGACATTTCTCAATTTTGGCATAGAGTTGGTTGTCACGAAGTCTCTGAAGAACCATACGGACATGCTGGCGGTGTTCTTCTAGATTGGCAGAAAAAATTAGGATATCGTCCAGATATACAACAACACAGGAGTATAACAGATCACGAAAAATTTCATTGACAAAGTCTTGGAAGACGGCAGGGGCGTTGCACAGTCCAAAGGGCATGACCAGATACTCAAAGTGTCCATCTCTGGTGTTAAATGCCGTTTTCCACTCGTCCCCCTCTCTGATGCGGATGAGGTTATAGGCGCCTCTTAAGTCCAATTTAGTGAAGATGTGGGCACCTTGGAGGCGATCAAAGAGTTCAGAGATGAGGGGTAAGGGGTAGCGGTTCTTAACCGTGATTTTATTAAGACCGCGGTAGTCAATGCAAGGACGTAGGGAGCCATCTTTTTTGGACACAAAGAAAAATCCGGCTCCGGCAGGAGAGGAGGATTTACGGATAAAGCCCTTTTTTAGATTCTCCTGGACGTATTCGGACATGGCAAGAGTCTCTGGGGCAGAGAGAGGATAAATTCTGCCCCGGGGTGGAGTAGTGCCCGGGAGGAGGTCGATAGGGCAATCATAAGGCCTGTGAGGAGGTAGAGTCTCAGCTTGTTTTTTGCAGAAAACATCCGCGAAGTCCATATAGGCCTTAGGGAGACCGGTTACTGGAGGAACCACAGAGTTACGGCAAGGGTTACTGGGAACCGGTTTTAGACAGTTCTTGGAACAAGAGGACCCCCAACTCTTGATCTCCCCAGTGGACCAATCCAGGGTAGGGGAATGAAGTTGAAGCCAGGGAAGTCCAAGGAGAATTTCCGAGGTGCAATTGGGGAGGACCAAAAGTTCAATCCTCTCATGATGAGATCCGATGCTCATAAGAAGGGGCTCCATGCGGAAACGTATGGTACAGTCCAATCTTTCATTATTTACACAATTGATGTAGAGGGGTCTGGCGAGACTGGTCACCGGGATGTTGAACCTGTTGACGAGAGAGGCCAAAATAAAATTTCCTGCAGATCCTGAGTCCAAGAAGGCCACTGTAGAGAAGGAGAAGGCAGAGGCAGACATCCGCACAGGCACAGTAAGACGTGGAGAAGCGGAGTAGACATCAAGGACTGTCTCACCTTTGTGCGGAGTCAGCGTACGTCTTTCCAGGCGGGGAGGACGGATAGGACAATCTCTTAGGAAGTGTTCGGTACTAGCACAGTACAGGCAGAGGTTCTCCATACGGCGTCGTGTCCTCTCTTGAGGTGTCAGGCGAGACCGGTCGACCTGCATAGCCTCCACGGCGGGAGGCACAGGAACAGATTGCAGGGGACCAGAGGAGAGAGGAGCCGAGGAGGAGAAACGCCTCGTGCGAACAGAGTCCATATCTTGGCGGAGTTCCTGACGCCTTTCGGAAAAACGCATGTCAATGCGAGTGGCTAGGTGAATAAGTTCATGTAGATTAGCAGGAATTTCTCGTGCGGCCAGAACATCTTTAATGTTGCTGGATAGGCCTTTTTTGAAGGTCGCGCAGAGGGCCTCATTATTCCAGGACAATTCTGAAGCAAGAGTACGGAATTGTACGGCATACTCGCCAACGGAAGAATTACCCTGGACCAGGTTCAACAGGGCAGTCTCAGCAGAAGAGGCTCGGGCAGGTTCCTCAAAGACACTTCGGATTTCCGAGAAGAAGGAGTGTACAGAGGCAGTGACGGGGTCATTGCGGTCCCAGAGCGGTGTGGCCCATGACAGGGCTTTTCCGGACAGAAGGCTGACTACGAAAGCCACCTTAGACCTTTCAGTGGGAAACAGGTCCGACATCATCTCCAGATGCAGGGAACATTGGGAAAGAAAGCCACGGCAAAACTTAGAGTCCCCATCAAATTTATCCGGCAAGGATAAGCGTATCCCAGGAGCGGCCACTCGCTGCGGAGGAGGTGCAGGAGCTGGCGGAGGAGATGACTGCTGAAGCTGTGGTAGTAACTGTTGTAGCATAACGGTCAGTTGAGACAGCTGTTGGCCTTGTTGCGCTATCTGTTGTGACTGCTGGGCGACCACCGTGGTGAGGTCAGCGACAACTGGCAGAGGAACTTCAGCGGGATCCAGTGCCGGATCTACTGTCACGATGCCGGCTGGCAGGTAGTGGATCCTCTGTGCCAGAGAGGGATTGGCGTGGACCGTGCTAGTGGACCGGTTCTAAGCCACTACTGGTTTTCACCAGAGCCCGCCGCAAAGCGGGATAGGCGCGGTACAAGGGAGTAGGCAAAAGCAAGGTCGGACGTAGCAGAAGGTCGGGGCAGGCAGCAAGGATCGTAGTCAGGGGCAACGGCAGAAGGTCTGGAAACACAGGCAAGGAACACACAAGGAACGCTTTCACTGGCACTAAGGCAACAAGATCCGGCAAGGGAGTGCAGGGGAAGTGAGGTGATATAGGGAAGTGCACAGGTGAACACACTAATTGGGACCACTGCACCAATCAGCGGCGCAGTGGCCCTTTAAATCGCAGAGACCCGGCGCGCGCGCGCCCTAGGGAGCGGGGCCGCGCGCGCCGGGACAGAACAGACGGAGAGCGCATCGCGAGCGGGCGCTACCCGCATCGCGAATCGCATCCCGGCTGGCAGCGGAATCGCAGCGCCCCGGGTCAGAGGACGTGACCGGAGCGCTGCCGCGGGGAGAGTGAAGCGAGCGCTCCGGGGAGGAGCGGGGACCCGGAGCGCTCGGCGTAACACCTACTTTCAGCCGATGCGACTTGTCTGTCGCTGAACAGTCGCTTTTTATGTATTCAGCACCTATGTATAATGTTGTAAAAATGCTCTAGAAGCTAAAGTCGCAGAAATGTCACACATATTTGGCCTGCAACTTTCTGTGCGACAAATTCAGACAGGAAAAATCAGTATAAATCCTTAGAAAATTATCCCCCAGTGTCTCCATCTGCTGGCGGTATTGAATAAGCATTGCTGCACTGATGGGGTATGCATTAGACGAAAAAAAAGAAGAAAAAGAAGAATAATACGCCAAGAAAAGAGGCGAAAAGGAGAAAAACGTAAAAAAACGTGAAAAAAAAGTAAGAGGAAGAGAAGGGAAAAAAAGGTGGAAATGGGTTTAAAAGTGATTTCGGCGGAGAATATATATATATATATATATATATATATATATATATATATATATATATATACGCGCACACACACACATATATATAAACGTATTCTCCGTTGAGATATTGCAGCCGCTGCTGTGTCCAGGCCCAGGAGCCTTAGCACTGTGCTGTGATGTCACTCAATACCACTGACATCACTAGGTGTAAACAACATCTCTCCTTTGCTGTGTATGTGACTATGGAGCTGTTTGGTGATGTCGTCTATTATGGCCTTCATAGAAGCAACAGGAGATTGTTGCATCCATCTAGAACCCTCAGAACTACAGTGCTATGATGTCACTCACTTCCACAGGCCTTGCAGAGTGTAAACAACAACAACCCAGCTTTGTTGTGTATGTAACCATAGGGATTTGTGATGTCACCTAGAACCTTCACAGCAGCGACAGCTTTATGAGGAGCATCAGCACTGCTCTGCCTGAGCAGAACCATCACCGCCATAGGTTGTCAAATAACCCGGGTTTAACCCACACAGGTAAGTCCAATGGGGTGCAGGCATGTCCTCTATGCTTACAGCTTCCCGTGGGTGTTGGTTTGATACCGTTTGGGGACAGCCAAGGAGGCATCTGCAGGCAACAAAGGTAGGTGTGTGCTTGTGTGTGTGTTTCCTATGCAGATCCTAAGCCCAGTGTCACATGCAAGTAGGAGGAGTAAGAAGGGTTCCTGGCAAATCCGGGTTATGGATTGCATTTAAAAAGGCCCCGTGGGAGTGCAATGGGCCCCTGTCTTGCTGCTTAGCAATAATGGTATGGGTTTAGGTTCTGCTGTGTGTACTGGTGGTTGACTGCCCCCCAGCCCAGAGTGTGCATGGAAAATTGTCTGGCAGCCTCCCTGACAGCAAGCAGTGATAGTGCCCATGAAGGGCACCTTGTTGGGCCCGCCCCTTTCACGGTTATCGCTTCTCGGCCTTTTGGCTAAGATCAAGTGTAGTATCTGTTCTTATCAGTTTTCATGCTGGTGGGGATGGGTGCTGCATGGAGGATGCAGGTGTACCAGGGCT
This sequence comes from Hyla sarda, assembly GCF_029499605.1. Taxonomy (NCBI): domain Eukaryota; kingdom Metazoa; phylum Chordata; class Amphibia; order Anura; family Hylidae; genus Hyla; species Hyla sarda. Next base: position 56,943 of record NW_026610666.1, read on the forward strand.
TTCCGGGGCTGGTTCTGAGGAATCAGCTCGACGGCTGCCCCGATGTGACCTGTTCCCTCCGGGTCTCGCCATGAGGCTGAGAGGGTCTAGAGCCGAGGTACTTTTGTGCCTCGGGGAGTGGTGACCCCGAGGTGCCGAAACTCACTGGGAGAATAGGCTCACTGAGTTGAAGCACGGGCACCATAATCTCTTCACCTTGTGGCACTCACCTCTTGATTCCCGGCCTTCTGGCTAGGATCAGAGAAATTTTTATAGATCCGGCCGGATGTCCGGGCAGTATATCTGCACACATTCACTTATTTATTTATTTTTTGTCTCACTGTGTCACTTTTTGCGTGTTGTGTGTTCACAGGATTTGTCAGGATGCGGTAGCCCTTCTGGGTGTCCCTCCTGGCGGTCTAGGGGAGGTGTGTGTGGCCATTAGGTTCCGCACCTCCCTGCAAACACCCCGGGTACTCCTGCTTCGCAGGGTACCTACCGTAATCGGCTCTGCGGGCAGATACCTTGGCTAACGCCAAGGGGGATGCCGGGAGCATTTGTGGTCTCCTAGTAGCTTCGGCGAAAAGGGACATCGAACCTGGAACCTCGCAGGTACCTTTTGGTCCGGAGGCGAAGGGTAAGGTTTGTTGGGGGGCCTCTCTCCTATCGGAGAAGGGCTTGCGATAGACCGCATCCTTTGTGCACGTTTTTTTAGTGTAACACGTTTGCACTTTTTCTTGCACTTTGGGTGAATCGAAAGCACGTTCCTCGGCTTTAAAAAAAAAAAAAAAAAAAAAAAAAAAAAAAAAAATCTGTTCTTATCAGTTTAATATCTGATACGTCCCCTATCTGGGGACCATATATTAAATGGATTTTTGAGAACGGGGGCCGATTTCGAAGCTTGCTTCCGTCGCCCTATGCATTGACCCGATATGGCAGTATCTTCGGGTACAGTGCACCACCCCCTTACAGGGTTAAAAAGAAAGATTCCTACTTTCATTGCTACCTGCTTGCTGGCTAGCCAGCTAGCCAGCCCTGTGGGCCTTGCTGCTGCTGCAGCCAAAAAACAAAAGGTGGTGCTGCTGCTGCTTCTGCTGCTTCTGCTTCTGCTTGTGTCTGGCCGCTGTTGGAGCGTCCAGGCACAGGACTTCTGCTGCTGCTGACTAAATGGCCTCCTTAATTGGATCATTTGAGTAGCCAGCACACCTGTGCAGGTAGGGCATGACATGATAGGCAGCTGCCTTGATAGCGGGTGGGTGCTGAATGTTCCTAATTGACAAAATAAGATTAATGCTTATGAAGAAATATAAAATCTCATCCCTTCCCCAATATCGCGCCACACCCCTACCCCTTAATTCCCTGGTTGAACTTGATGGACATATGTCTTTTTTCGACCGTACTAACTATGTAACTATGTAACATAACATGGGGGGGGGGGGGGGTCTCCTGGCTGTTCACACAGGTGTGTCATTGCTGTACATTGACCATGCATTGCTTCTGTGGTATTGCAAAGGCAAAGACAAATGCTTCCAGCCATCCATTGCACTAATGGATTGGTCATCAGCTGGCTGTCTATGTCCCGCATCAATATAGACCAAAGTACAGAGGGTTAGGCTATGCTATTGTGCACCTACCTGATGCATCAGAAGGTGCGAGGCCCTTGCTAAATTCTGTGCACAGACTTTGAGATCTATACTTTAGACTGTATCTAAACCTGCTCCAACATGGACTGACATTCTGGCCTACTTTCAGCCGATGCGACTTGTCTGTCGCTGAACAGTCGCTTTTTATGTATTCAGCACCTATGTATAATGTTGTAAAAATGCTCTAGAAGCTAAAGTCGCAGAAATGTCACACATATTTGGCCTGCAACTTTCTGTGCGACAAATTCAGACAGGAAAAATCAGTATAAATCCTTAGAAAATTATCCCCCAGTGTCTCCATCTGCTGGCGGTATTGAATAAGCATTGCTGCACTGATGGGGTATGCATTAGACGAAAAAAAAGAAGAAAAAGAAGAATAATACGCCCAGAAAAGAGGCGAAAAGGAGAAAAACGTAAAAAAACGTGAAAAAAAAGTAAGAGGAAGAGAAGGGAAAAAAAGGTGGAAATGGGTTTAAAAGTGATTTCGGCGGAGAAATATATATATATATATATATATATATATATATATATATATATACGCGCACACACACACATATATATAAACGTATTCTCCGTTGAGATATTGCAGCCGCTGCTGTGTCCAGGCCCAGGAGCCTTAGCACTGTGCTGTGATGTCACTCAATACCACTGACATCACTAGGTGTAAACAACATCTCTCCTTTGCTGTGTATGTGACTATGGAGCTGTTTGGTGATGTCGTCTATTATGGCCTTCATAGAAGCAACAGGAGATTGTTGCATCCATCTAGAACCCTCAGAACTACAGTGCTATGATGTCACTCACTTCCACAGGCCTTGCAGAGTGTAAACAACAACAACCCAGCTTTGTTGTGTATGTAACCATAGGGATTTGTGATGTCACCTAGAACCTTCACAGCAGCGACAGCTTTATGAGGAGCATCAGCACTGCTCTGCCTGAGCAGAACCATCACCGCCATAGGTTGTCAAATAACCCGGGTTTAACCCACACAGGTAAGTCCAATGGGGTGCAGGCATGTCCTCTATGCTTACAGCTTCCCGTGGGTGTTGGTTTGATACCGTTTGGGGACAGCCAAGGAGGCATCTGCAGGCAACAAAGGTAGGTGTGTGCTTGTGTGTGTGTTTCCTATGCAGATCCTAAGCCCAGTGTCACATGCAAGTAGGAGGAGTAAGAAGGGTTCCTGGCAAATCCGGGTTATGGATTGCATTTAAAAAGGCCCCGTGGGAGTGCAATGGGCCCCTGTCTTGCTGCTTAGCAATAATGGTATGGGTTTAGGTTCTGCTGTGTGTACTGGTGGTTGACTGCCCCCCAGCCCAGAGTGTGCATGGAAAATTGTCTGGCAGCCTCCCTGACAGCAAGCAGTGATAGTGCCCATGAAGGGCACCTTGTTGGGCCCGCCCCTTTCACGGTTATCGCTTCTCGGCCTTTTGGCTAAGATCAAGTGTAGTATCTGTTCTTATCAGTTTAATATCTGATACGTCCCCTATCTGGGGACCATATATTAAATGGATTTTTGAGAACGGGGGCCGATTTCGAAGCTTGCTTCCGTCGCCCTATGCATTGACCCGATATGGCAGTATCTTCGGGTACAGTGCACCACCCCCTTACAGGGTTAAAAAGAAAGATTCCTACTTTCATTGCTACCTGCTTGCTGGCTAGCCAGCTAGCCAGCCCTGTGGGCCTTGCTGCTGCTGCAGCCAAAAAACAAAAGGTGGTGCTGCTGCTGCTTCTGCTGCTTCTGCTTCTGCTTGTGTCTGGCCGCTGTTGGAGCGTCCAGGCACAGGACTTCTGCTGCTGCTGACTAAATGGCCTCCTTAATTGGATCATTTGAGTAGCCAGCACACCTGTGCAGGTAGGGCATGACATGATAGGCAGCTGCCTTGATAGCGGGTGGGTGCTGAATGTTCCTAATTGACAAAATAAGATTAATGCTTATGAAGAAATATAAAATCTCATCCCTTCCCCAATATCGCGCCACACCCCTACCCCTTAATTCCCTGGTTGAACTTGATGGACATATGTCTTTTTTCGACCGTACTAACTATGTAACTATGTAACAGAACATGGGGGGGGGGGGGGGGGTCTCCTGGCTGTTCACACAGGTGTGTCATTGCTGTACATTGACCATGCATTGCTTCTGTGGTATTGCAAAGGCAAAGACAAATGCTTCCAGCCATCCATTGCACTAATGGATTGGTCATCAGCTGGCTGTCTATGTCCCGCATCAATATAGACCAAAGTACAGAGGGTTAGGCTATGCTATTGTGCACCTACCTGATGCATCAGAAGGTGCGAGGCCCTTGCTAAATTCTGTGCACAGACTTTGAGATCTATACTTTAGACGGTATCTAAACCTGCTCCAACATGGACTGACATTCTGGCCTACTTTCAGCCGATGCGACTTGTCTGTCGCTGAACAGTCGCTTTTTATGTATTCAGCACCTATGTATAATGTTGTAAAAATGCTCTAGAAGCTAAAGTCGCAGAAATGTCACACATATTTGGCCTGCAACTTTCTGTGCGACAAATTCAGACAGGAAAAATCAGTATAAATCCTTAGAAAATTATCCCCCAGTGTCTCCATCTGCTGGCGGTATTGAATAAGCATTGCTGCACTGATGGGGTATGCATTAGACGAAAAAAAAGAAGAAAAAGAAGAAAAATACGCCCAGAAGAGAGGCGAAAAGGAGAAAAACGTAAAAAAACGTGAAAAAAAAGTAAGAGGAAGAGAAGGGAAAAAAAGGTGGAAATGGGTTTAAAAGTGATTTCGGCAGAGAAATATATATATATATATATATATATATATATATATATATATATACGCGCACACACACACACATATATATAAACGTATTCTCCGTTGAGATATTGCAGCCGCTGCTGTGTCCAGGCCCAGGAGCCTTAGCACTGTGCTGTGATGTCACTCAATACCACTGACATCACTAGGTGTAAACAACATCTCTCCTTTGCTGTGTATGTGACTATGGAGCTGTTTGGTGATGTCGTCTATTATGGCCTTCATAGAAGCAACAGGAGATTGTTGCATCCATCTAGAACCCTCAGAACTACAGTGCTATGATGTCACTCACTTCCACAGGCCTTGCAGAGTGTAAACAACAACAACCCAGCTTTGTTGTGTATGTAACCATAGGGATTTGTGATGTCACCTAGAACCTTCACAGCAGCGACAGCTTTATGAGGAGCATCAGCACTGCTCTGCCTGAGCAGAACCATCACCGCCATAGGTTGTCAAATAACCCGGGTTTAACCCACACAGGTAAGTCCAATGGGGTGCAGGCATGTCCTCTATGCTTACAGCTTCCCGTGGGTGTTGGTTTGATACCGTTTGGGGACAGCCAAGGAGGCATCTGCAGGCAACAAAGGTAGGTGTGTGCTTGTGTGTGTGTTTCCTATGCAGATCCTAAGCCCAGTGTCACATGCAAGTAGGAGGAGTAAGAAGGGTTCCTGGCAAATCCGGGTTATGGATTGCATTTAAAAAGGCCCCGTGGGAGTGCAATGGGCCCCTGTCTTGCTGCTTAGCAATAATGGTATGGGTTTAGGTTCTGCTGTGTGTACTGGTGGTTGACTGCCCCCCAGCCCAGAGTGTGCATGGAAAATTGTCTGGCAGCCTCCCTGACAGCAAGCAGTGATAGTGCCCATGAAGGGCACCTTGTTGGGCCCGCCCCTTTCACGGTTATCGCTTCTCGGCCTTTTGGCTAAGATCAAGTGTAGTATCTGTTCTTATCAGTTTAATATCTGATACGTCCCCTATCTGGGGACCATATATTAAATGGATTTTTGAGAACGGGGGCCGATTTCGAAGCTTGCTTCCGTCGCCCTATGCATTGACCCGATATGGCAGTATCTTCGGGTACAGTGCACCACCCCCTTACAGGGTTAAAAAGAAAGATTCCTACTTTCATTGCTACCTGCTTGCTGGCTAGCCAGCTAGCCAGCCCTGTGGGCCTTGCTGCTGCTGCAGCCAAAAAACAAAAGGTGGTGCTGCTGCTGCTTCTGCTGCTTCTGCTTCTGCTTGTGTCTGGCCGCTGTTGGAGCGTCCAGGCACAGGACTTCTGCTGCTGCTGACTAAATGGCCTCCTTAATTGGATCATTTGAGTAGCCAGCACACCTGTGCAGGTAGGGCATGACATGATAGGCAGCTGCCTTGATAGCGGGTGGGTGCTGAATGTTCCTAATTGACAAAATAAGATTAATGCTTATGAAGAAATATAAAATCTCATCCCTTCCCCAATATCGCGCCACACCCCTACCCCTTAATTCCCTGGTTGAACTTGATGGACATATGTCTTTTTTCGACCGTACTAACTATGTAACTATGTAACATAACATGGGGGGGGGGGGGGTCTCCTGGCTGTTCACACAGGTGTGTCATTGCTGTACATTGACCATGCATTGCTTCTGTGGTATTGCAAAGGCAAAGACAAATGCTTCCAGCCATCCATTGCACTAATGGATTGGTCATCAGCTGGCTGTCTATGTCCCGCATCAATATAGACCAAAGTACAGAGGGTTAGGCTATGCTATTGTGCACCTACCTGATGCATCAGAAGGTGCGAGGCCCTTGCTAAATTCTGTGCACAGACTTTGAGATCTATACTTTAGACTGTATCTAAACCTGCTCCAACATGGACTGACATTCTGGCCTACTTTCAGCCGATGCGACTTGTCTGTCGCTGAACAGTCGCTTTTTATGTATTCAGCACCTATGTATAATGTTGTAAAAATGCTCTAGAAGCTAAAGTCGCAGAAATGTCACACATATTTGGCCTGCAACTTTCTGTGCGACAAATTCAGACAGGAAAAATCAGTATAAATCCTTAGAAAATTATCCCCCAGTGTCTCCATCTGCTGGCGGTATTGAATAAGCATTGCTGCACTGATGGGGTATGCATTAGACGAAAAAAAAGAAGAAAAAGAAGAATAATACGCCCAGAAAAGAGGCGAAAAGGAGAAAAACGTAAAAAAACGTGAAAAAAAAGTAAGAGGAAGAGAAGGGAAAAAAAGGTGGAAATGGGTTTAAAAGTGATTTCGGCGGAGAAATATATATATATATATATATATATATATATATATATATATATACGCGCACACACACACATATATATAAACGTATTCTCCGTTGAGATATTGCAGCCGCTGCTGTGTCCAGGCCCAGGAGCCTTAGCACTGTGCTGTGATGTCACTCAATACCACTGACATCACTAGGTGTAAACAACATCTCTCCTTTGCTGTGTATGTGACTATGGAGCTGTTTGGTGATGTCGTCTATTATGGCCTTCATAGAAGCAACAGGAGATTGTTGCATCCATCTAGAACCCTCAGAACTACAGTGCTATGATGTCACTCACTTCCACAGGCCTTGCAGAGTGTAAACAACAACAACCCAGCTTTGTTGTGTATGTAACCATAGGGATTTGTGATGTCACCTAGAACCTTCACAGCAGCGACAGCTTTATGAGGAGCATCAGCACTGCTCTGCCTGAGCAGAACCATCACCGCCATAGGTTGTCAAATAACCCGGGTTTAACCCACACAGGTAAGTCCAATGGGGTGCAGGCATGTCCTCTATGCTTACAGCTTCCCGTGGGTGTTGGTTTGATACCGTTTGGGGACAGCCAAGGAGGCATCTGCAGGCAACAAAGGTAGGTGTGTGCTTGTGTGTGTGTTTCCTATGCAGATCCTAAGCCCAGTGTCACATGCAAGTAGGAGGAGTAAGAAGGGTTCCTGGCAAATCCGGGTTATGGATTGCATTTAAAAAGGCCCCGTGGGAGTGCAATGGGCCCCTGTCTTGCTGCTTAGCAATAATGGTATGGGTTTAGGTTCTGCTGTGTGTACTGGTGGTTGACTGCCCCCCAGCCCAGAGTGTGCATGGAAAATTGTCTGGCAGCCTCCCTGACAGCAAGCAGTGATAGTGCCCATGAAGGGCACCTTGTTGGGCCCGCCCCTTTCACGGTTATCGCTTCTCGGCCTTTTGGCTAAGATCAAGTGTAGTATCTGTTCTTATCAGTTTAATATCTGATACGTCCCCTATCTGGGGACCATATATTAAATGGATTTTTGAGAACGGGGGCCGATTTCGAAGCTTGCTTCCGTCGCCCTATGCATTGACCCGATATGGCAGTATCTTCGGGTACAGTGCACCACCCCCTTACAGGGTTAAAAAGAAAGATTCCTACTTTCATTGCTACCTGCTTGCTGGCTAGCCAGCTAGCCAGCCCTGTGGGCCTTGCTGCTGCTGCAGCCAAAAAACAAAAGGTGGTGCTGCTGCTGCTTCTGCTTCTGCTTGTGTCTGGCCGCTGTTGGAGCGTCCAGGCACAGGACTTCTGCTGCTGCTGACTAAATGGCCTCCTTAATTGGATCATTTGAGTAGCCAGCACACCTGTGCAGGTAGGGCATGACATGATAGGCAGCTGCCTTGATAGCGGGTGGGTGCTGAATGTTCCTAATTGACAAAATAAGATTAATGCTTATGAAGAAATATAAAATCTCATCCCTTCCCCAATACCGCGCCACACCCCTACCCCTTAATTCCCTGGTTGAACTTGATGGACATATGTCTTTTTTCGACCGTACTAACTATGTAACTATGTAACATAACATGGGGGGGGGGGGGGTCTCCTGGCTGTTCACACAGGTGTGTCATTGCTGTACATTGACCATGCATTGCTTCTGTGGTATTGCAAAGGCAAAGACAAATGCTTCCAGCCATCCATTGCACTAATGGATTGGTCATCAGCTGGCTGTCTATGTCCCGCATCAATATAGACCAAAGTACAGAGGGTTAGGCTATGCTATTGTGCACCTACCTGATGCATCAGAAGGTGCGAGGCCCTTGCTAAATTCTGTGCACAGACTTTGAGATCTATACTTTAGACTGTATCTAAACCTGCTCCAACATGGACTGACATTCTGGCCTACTTTCAGCCGATGCGACTTGTCTGTCGCTGAACAGTCGCTTTTTATGTATTCAGCACCTATGTATAATGTTGTAAAAATGCTCTAGAAGCTAAAGTCGCAGAAATGTCACACATATTTGGCCTGCAACTTTCTGTGCGACAAATTCAGACAGGAAAAATCAGTATAAATCCTTAGAAAATTATCCCCCAGTGTCTCCATCTGCTGGCGGTATTGAATAAGCATTGCTGCACTGATGGGGTATGCATTAGACGAAAAAAAAGAAGAAAAAGAAGAATAATACGCCCAGAAAAGAGGCGAAAAGGAGAAAAACGTGAAAAAAAAGTAAGAGGAAGAGAAGGGAAAAAAAGGTGGAAATGGGTTTAAAAGTGATTTCGGCGGAGAAATATATATATATATATATATATATATATATATATATATATATATATATATACGCGCACACACACACATATATATAAACGTATTCTCCGTTGAGATATTGCAGCCGCTGCTGTGTCCAGGCCCAGGAGCCTTAGCACTGTGCTGTGATGTCACTCAATACCACTGACATCACTAGGTGTAAACAACATCTCTCCTTTGCTGTGTATGTGACTATGGAGCTGTTTGGTGATGTCGTCTATTATGGCCTTCATAGAAGCAACAGGAGATTGTTGCATCCATCTAGAACCCTCAGAACTACAGTGCTATGATGTCACTCACTTCCACAGGCCTTGCAGAGTGTAAACAACAACAACCCAGCTTTGTTGTGTATGTAACCATAGGGATTTGTGATGTCACCTAGAACCTTCACAGCAGCGACAGCTTTATGAGGAGCATCAGCACTGCTCTGCCTGAGCAGAACCATCACCGCCATAGGTTGTCAAATAACCCGGGTTTAACCCACACAGGTAAGTCCAATGGGGTGCAGGCATGTCCTCTATGCTTACAGCTTCCCGTGGGTGTTGGTTTGATACCGTTTGGGGACAGCCAAGGAGGCATCTGCAGGCAACAAAGGTAGGTGTGTGCTTGTGTGTGTGTTTCCTATGCAGATCCTCATCCCAGTGTCACATGCAAGTAGGAGGAGTAAGAAGGGTTCCTGGCAAATCCGGGTTATGGATTGCATTTAAAAAGGCCCCGTGGGAGTGCAATGGGCCCCTGTCTTGCTGCTTAGCAATAATGGTATGGGTTTAGGTTCTGCTGTGTGTACTGGTGGTTGACTGCCCCCCAGCCCAGAGTGTGCATGGAAAATTGTCTGGCAGCCTCCCTGACAGCAAGCAGTGATAGTGCCCATGAAGGGCACCTTGTTGGGCCCGCCCCTTTCACGGTTATCGCTTCTCGGCCTTTTGGCTAAGATCAAGTGTAGTATCTGTTCTTATCAGTTTAATATCTGATACGTCCCCTATCTGGGGACCATATATTAAATGGATTTTTGAGAACGGGGGCCGATTTCGAAGCTTGCTTCCGTCGCCCTATGCATTGACCCGATATGGCAGTATCTTCGGGTACAGTGCACCACCCCCTTACAGGGTTAAAAAGAAAGATTCCTACTTTCATTGCTACCTGCTTGCTGGCTAGCCAGCTAGCCAGCCCTGTGGGCCTTGCTGCTGCTGCAGCCAAAAAACAAAAGGTGGTGCTGCTGCTGCTTCTGCTGCTTCTGCTTCTGCTTGTGTCTGGCCGCTGTTGGAGCGTCCAGGCACAGGACTTCTGCTGCTGCTGACTAAATGGCCTCCTTAATTGGATCATTTGAGTAGCCAGCACACCTGTGCAGGTAGGGCATGACATGATAGGCAGCTGCCTTGATAGCGGGTGGGTGCTGAATGTTCCTAATTGACAAAATAAGATTAATGCTTATGAAGAAATATAAAATCTCATCCCTTCCCCAATATCGCGCCACACCCCTACCCCTTAATTCCCTGGTTGAACTTGATGGACATATGTCTTTTTTCGACCGTACTAACTATGTAACTATGTAACATAACATGGGGGGGGGGGGGTCTCCTGGCTGTTCACACAGGTGTGTCATTGCTGTACATTGACCATGCATTGCTTCTGTGGTATTGCAAAGGCAAAGACAAATGCTTCCAGCCATCCATTGCACTAATGGATTGGTCATCAGCTGGCTGTCTATGTCCCGCATCAATATAGACCAAAGTACAGAGGGTTAGGCTATGCTATTGTGCACCTACCTGATGCATCAGAAGGTGCGAGGCCCTTGCTAAATTCTGTGCACAGACTTTGAGATCTATACTTTAGACTGTATCTAAACCTGCTCCAACATGGACTGACATTCTGGCCTACTTTCAGCCGATGCGACTTGTCTGTCGCTGAACAGTCGCTTTTTATGTATTCAGCACCTATGTATAATGTTGTAAAAATGCTCTAGAAGCTAAAGTCGCAGAAATGTCACACATATTTGGCCTGCAACTTTCTGTGCGACAAATTCAGACAGGAAAAATCAGTATAAATCCTTAGAAAATTATCCCCCAGTGTCTCTATCTGCTGGCGGTATTGAATAAGCATTGCTGCACTGATGGGGTATGCATTAGACGAAAAAAAAGAAGAAAAAGAAGAATAATACGCCCAGAAAAGAGGCGAAAAGGAGAAAAACGTAAAAAAACGTGAAAAAAAAGTAAGAGGAAGAGAAGGGAAAAAAAGGTGGAAATGGGTTTAAAAGTGATTTCGGCGGAGAAATATATATATATATATATATATATATATATATATATATATATATATATATATATATACGCGCACACACACACATATATATAAACGTATTCTCCGTTGAGATATTGCAGCCGCTGCTGTGTCCAGGCCCAGGAGCCTTAGCACTGTGCTGTGATGTCACTCAATACCACTGACATCACTAGGTGTAAACAACATCTCTCCTTTGCTGTGTATGTGACTATGGAGCTGTTTGGTGATGTCGTCTATTATGGCCTTCATAGAAGCAACAGGAGATTGTTGCATCCATCTAGAACCCTCAGAACTACAGTGCTATGATGTCACTCACTTCCACAGGCCTTGCAGAGTGTAAACAACAACAACCCAGCTTTGTTGTGTATGTAACCATAGGGATTTGTGATGTCACCTAGAACCTTCACAGCAGCGACAGCTTTATGAGGAGCATCAGCACTGCTCTGCCTGAGCAGAACCATCACCGCCATAGGTTGTCACATAACCCGGGTTTAACCCACACAGGTAAGTCCAATGGGGTGCAGGCATGTCCTCTATGCTTACAGCTTCCCGTGGGTGTTGGTTTGATACCGTTTGGGGACAGCCAAGGAGGCATCTGCAGGCAACAAAGGTAGGTGTGTGCTTGTGTGTGTGTTTCCTATGCAGATCCTCAGCCCAGTGTCACATGCAAGTAGGAGGAGTAAGAAGGGTTCCTGGCAAATCCGGGTTATGGATTGCATTTAAAAAGGCCCCGTGGGAGTGCAATGGGCCCCTGTCTTGCTGCTTAGCAATAATGGTATGGGTTTAGGTTCTGCTGTGTGTACTGGTGGTTGACTGCCCCCCAGCCCAGAGTGTGCATGGAAAATTGTCTGGCAGCCTCCCTGACAGCAAGCAGTGATAGTGCCCATGAAGGGCACCTTGTTGGGCCCGCCCCTTTCACGGTTATCGCTTCTCGGCCTTTTGGCTAAGATCAAGTGTAGTATCTGTTCTTATCAGTTTAATATCTGATACGTCCCCTATCTGGGGACCATATATTAAATGGATTTTTGAGAACGGGGGCCGATTTCGAAGCTTGCTTCCGTCGCCCTATGCATTGACCCGATATGGCAGTATCTTCGGGTACAGTGCACCACCCCCTTACAGGGTTAAAAAGAAAGATTCCTACTTTCATTGCTACCTGCTTGCTGGCTAGCCAGCTAGCCAGCCCTGTGGGCCTTGCTGCTGCTGCAGCCAAAAAACAAAAGGTGGTGCTGCTGCTGCTTCTGCTGCTTCTGCTTCTGCTTGTGTCTGGCCGCTGTTGGAGCGTCCAGGCACAGGACTTCTGCTGCTGCTGACTAAATGGCCTCCTTAATTGGATCATTTGAGTAGCCAGCACACCTGTGCAGGTAGGGCATGACATGATAGGCAGCTGCCTTGATAGCGGGTGGGTGCTGAATGTTCCTAATTGACAAAATAAGATTAATGCTTATGAAGAAATATAAAATCTCATCCCTTCCCCAATATCGCGCCACACCCCTACCCCTTAATTCCCTGGTTGAACTTGATGGACATATGTCTTTTTTCGACCGTACTAACTATGTAACTATGTAACATAACATGGGGGGGGGGGGGGGGTCTCCTGGCTGTTCACACAGGTGTGTCATTGCTGTACATTGACCATGCATTGCTTCTGTGGTATTGCAAAGGCAAAGACAAATGCTTCCAGCCATCCATTGCACTAATGGATTGGTCATCAGCTGGCTGTCTATGTCCCGCATCAATATAGACCAAAGTACAGAGGGTTAGGCTATGCTATTGTGCACCTACCTGATGCATCAGAAGGTGCGAGGCCCTTGCTAAATTCTGTGCACAGACTTTGAGATCTATACTTTAGACTGTATCTAAACCTGCTCCAACATGGACTGACATTCTGGCCTACTTTCAGCCGATGCGACTTGTCTGTCGCTGAACAGTCGCTTTTTATGTATTCAGCACCTATGTATAATGTTGTAAAAATGCTCTAGAAGCTAAAGTCGCAGAAATGTCACACATATTTGGCCTGCAACTTTCTGTGCGACAAATTCAGACAGGAAAAATCAGTATAAATCCTTAGAAAATTATCCCCCAGTGTCTCTATCTGCTGGCGGTATTGAATAAGCATTGCTGCACTGATGGGGTATGCATTAGACGAAAAAAAAGAAGAAAAAGAAGAATAATACGCCCAGAAAAGAGGCGAAAAGGAGAAAAACGTAAAAAAACGTGAAAAAAAAGTAAGAGGAAGAGAAGGGAAAAAAAGGTGGAAATGGGTTTAAAAGTGATTTCGGCGGAGAAATATATATATATATATATATATATATATATATGTATATATACGCGCACACACACACATATATATAAACGTATTCTCCGTTGAGATATTGCAGCCGCTGCTGTGTCCAGGCCCAGGAGCCTTAGCACTGTGCTGTGATGTCACTCAATACCACTGACATCACTAGGTGTAAACAACATCTCTCCTTTGCTGTGTATGTGACTATGGAGCTGTTTGGTGATGTCGTCTATTATGGCCTTCATAGAAGCAACAGGAGATTGTTGCATCCATCTAGAACCCTCAGAACTACAGTGCTATGATGTCACTCACTTCCACAGGCCTTGCAGAGTGTAAACAACAACAACCCAGCTTTGTTGTGTATGTAACCATAGGGATTTGTGATGTCACCTAGAACCTTCACAGCAGCGACAGCTTTATGAGGAGCATCAGCACTGCTCTGCCTGAGCAGAACCATCACCGCCATAGGTTGTCAAATAACCCGGGTTTAACCCACACAGGTAAGTCCAATGGGGTGCAGGCATGTCCTCTATGCTTACAGCTTCCCGTGGGTGTTGGTTTGATACCGTTTGGGGACAGCCAAGGAGGCATCTGCAGGCAACAAAGGTAGGTGTGTGCTTGTGTGTGTGTTTCCTATGCAGATCCTAAGCCCAGTGTCACATGCAAGTAGGAGGAGTAAGAAGGGTTCCTGGCAAATCCGGGTTATGGATTGCATTTAAAAAGGCCCCGTGGGAGTGCAATGGGCCCCTGTCTTGCTGCTTAGCAATAATGGTATGGGTTTAGGTTCTGCTGTGTGTACTGGTGGTTGACTGCCCCCCAGCCCAGAGTGTGCATGGAAAATTGTCTGGCAGCCTCCCTGACAGCAAGCAGTGATAGTGCCCATGAAGGGCACCTTCTTGGGCCCGCCCCTTTCACGGTTATTGCTTCTCGGCCTTTTGGCTAAGATCAAGTGTAGTATCTGTTCTTATCAGTTTTCATGCTGGTGGGGATGGGTGCTGCATGGAGGATGCAGGTGTACCAGGGCTTTCCGGGGCTGGTTCTGAGGAATCAGCTCGACGGCTGCCCCGATGTGACCTGTTCCCTCCGGGTCTCGCCATGAGGCTGAGAGGGTCTAGAGCCGAGGTACTTTTGTGCCTCGGGGAGTGGTGACCCCGAGGTGCCGAAACTCACTGGGAGAATAGGCTCACTGAGTTGAAGCACGGGCACCATAATCTCTTCACCTTGTGGCACTCACCTCTTGATTCCCGGCCTTCTGGCTAGGATCAGAGAAATTTTTATAGATCCGGCCGGATGTCCGGGCAGTATATCTGCACACATTCACTTATTTATTTATTTTTTGTCTCACTGTGTCACTTTTTGCGTGTTGTGTGTTCACAGGATTTGTCAGGATGCGGTAGCCCTTCTGGGTGTCCCTCCTGGCGGTCTAGGGGAGGTGTGTGTGGCCATTAGGTTCCGCACCTCCCTGCAAACACCCCGGGTACTCCTGCTTCGCAGGGTACCTACCGTAATCGGCTCTGCGGGCAGATACCTTGGCTAACGCCAAGGGGGATGCCGGGAGCATTTGTGGTCCCCTAGTAGCTTCGGCGAAAAGGGACATCGAACCTGGAACCTCGCAGGTACCTTTTGGTCCGGAGGCGAAGGGTAAGGTTTGTTGGGGGGCCTCTCTCCTATCGGAGAAGGGCTTGCGATAGACCGCATCCTTTGTGCACGTTTTTTTAGTGTAACACGTTTGCACTTTTTCTTGCACTTTGGGTGAATCGAAAGCACGTTCCTCGGCTTTAGATAAAAAAAAAAAAAAAAAATCTGTTCTTATCAGTTTAATATCTGATACGTCCCCTATCTGGGGACCATATATTAAATGAATTTTTGAGAACGGGGGCCGATTTCGAAGCTTGCTTCCGTCGCCCTATGCATTGACCCGATATGGCAGTATCTTCGGGTACAGTGCACCACCCCCTTACAGGGTTAAAAAGAAAGATTCCTACTTTCATTGCTACTTGCTTGCTGGCTAGCCAGCTAGCCAGCCCTGTGGGCCTTGCTGCTGCTGCAGCCAAAAAACAAAAGGTGGTGCTGCTGCTGCTTCTGCTGCTTCTGCTTCTGCTTGTGTCTGGCCGCTGTTGGAGCGTCCAGGCACAGGACTTCTGCTGCTGCTGACTAAATGGCCTCCTTAATTGGATCATTTGAGTAGCCAGCACACCTGTGCAGGTAGGGCATGACATGATAGGCAGCTGCCTTGATAGCGGGTGGGTGCTGAATGTTCCTAATTGACAAAATAAGATTAATGCTTATGAAGAAATATAAAATCTCATCCCTTCCCCAATATCGCGCCACACCCCTACCCCTTAATTCCCTGGTTGAACTTGATGGACATATGTCTTTTTTCGACCGTACTAACTATGTAACTATGTAACATAACATGGGGGGGGGGGGGGTCTCCTGGCTGTTCACACAGGTGTGTCATTGCTGTACATTGACCATGCATTGCTTCTGTGGTATTGCAAAGGCAAAGACAAATGCTTCCAGCCATCCATTGCACTAATGGATTGGTCATCAGCTGGCTGTCTATGTCCCGCATCAATATAGACCAAAGTACAGAGGGTTAGGCTATGCTATTGTGCACCTACCTGATGCATCAGAAGGTGCGAGGCCCTTGCTAAATTCTGTGCACAGACTTTGAGATCTATACTTTAGACTGTATCTAAACCTGCTCCAACATGGACTGACATTCTGGCCTACTTTCAGCCGATGCGACTTGTCTGTCGCTGAACAGTCGCTTTTTATGTATTCAGCACCTATGTATAATGTTGTAAAAATGCTCTAGAAGCTAAAGTCGCAGAAATGTCACACATATTTGGCCTGCAACTTTCTGTGCGACAAATTCAGACAGGAAAAATCAGTATAAATCCTTAGAAAATTATCCCCCAGTGTCTCCATCTGCTGGCGGTATTGAATAAGCATTGCTGCACTGATGGGGTATGCATTAGACGAAAAAAAAGAAGAAAAAGAAGAATAATACGCCCAGAAAAGAGGCGAAAAGGAGAAAAACGTAAAAAAACGTGAAAAAAAAGTAAGAGGAAGAGAAGGGAAAAAAAGGTGGAAATGGGTTTAAAAGTGATTTCGGCGGAGAAATATATATATATATATATATATATATATATATATATATATATATATATATATACGCGCACACACACACATATATATAAACGTATTCTCCGTTGAGATATTGCAGCCGCTGCTGTGTCCAGGCCCAGGAGCCTTAGCACTGTGCTGTGATGTCACTCAATACCACTGACATCACTAGGTGTAAACAACATCTCTCCTTTGCTGTGTATGTGACTATGGAGCTGTTTGGTGATGTCGTCTATTATGGCCTTCATAGAAGCAACAGGAGATTGTTGCATCCATCTAGAACCCTCAGAACTACAGTGCTATGATGTCACTCACTTCCACAGGCCTTGCAGAGTGTAAACAACAACAACCCAGCTTTGTTGTGTATGTAACCATAGGGATTTGTGATGTCACCTAGAACCTTCACAGCAGCGACAGCTTTATGAGGAGCATCAGCACTGCTCTGCCTGAGCAGAACCATCACCGCCATAGGTTGTCAAATAACCCGGGTTTAACCCACACAGGTAAGTCCAATGGGGTGCTTGCATGTCCTCTATGCTTACAGCTTCCCGTGGGTGTTGGTTTGATACCGTTTGGGGACAGCCAAGGAGGCATCTGCAGGCAACAAAGGTAGGTGTGTGCTTGTGTGTGTGTTTCCTATGCAGATCCTAAGCCCAGTGTCACATGCAAGTAGGAGGAGTAAGAAGGGTTCCTGGCAAATCCGGGTTATGGATTGCATTTAAAAAGGCCCCGTGGGAGTGCAATGGGCCCCTGTCTTGCTGCTTAGCAATAATGGTATGGGTTTAGGTTCTGCTGTGTGTACTGGTGGTTGACTGCCCCCCAGCCCAGAGTGTGCATGGAAAATTGTCTGGCAGCCTCCCTGACAGCAAGCAGTGATAGTGCCCATGAAGGGCACCTTGTTGGGCCCGCCCCTTTCACGGTTATCGCTTCTCGGCCTTTTGGCTAAGATCAAGTGTAGTATCTGTTCTTATCAGTTTAATATCTGATACGTCCCCTATCTGGGGACCATATATTAAATGGATTTTTGAGAACGGGGGCCGATTTCGAAGCTTGCTTCCGTCGCCCTATGCATTGACTCGATATGGCAGTATCTTCGGGTACAGTGCACCACCCCCTTACAGGGTTAAAAAGAAAGATTCCTACTTTCATTGCTACCTGCTTGCTGGCTAGCCAGCTAGCCAGCCCTGTGGGCCTTGCTGCTGCTGCAGCCAAAAAACAAAAGGTGGTGCTGCTGCTGCTTCTGCTTGTGTCTGGCCGCTGTTGGAGCGTCCAGGCACAGGACTTCTGCTGCTGCTGACTAAATGGCCTCCTTAATTGGATCATTTGAGTAGCCAGCACACCTGTGCAGGTAGGGCATGACATGATAGGCAGCTGCCTTGATAGCGGGTGGGTCCTGAATGTTCCTAATTGACAAAATAAGATTAATGCTTATGAAGAAATATAAAATCTCATCCCTTCCCCAATATCGCGCCACACCCCTACCCCTTAATTCCCTGGTTGAACTTGATGGACATATGTCTTTTTTCGACCGTACTAACTATGTAACTATGTAACATAACATGGGGGGGGGGGGGGGTCTCCTGGCTGTTCACACAGGTGTGTCATTGCTGTACATTGACCATGCATTGCTTCTGTGGTATTGCAAAGGCAAAGACAAATGCTTCCAGCCATCCATTGCACTAATGGATTGGTCATCAGCTGGCTGTCTATGTCCCGCATCAATATAGACCAAAGTACAGAGGGTTAGGCTATGCTATTGTGCACCTACCTGATGCATCAGAAGGTGCGAGGCCCTTGCTAAATTCTGTGCACAGACTTTGAGATCTATACTTTAGACTGTATCTAAACCTGCTCCAACATGGACTGACATTCTGGCCTACTTTCAGCCGATGCGACTTGTCTGTCGCTGAACAGTCGCTTTTTATGTATTCAGCACCTATGTATAATGTTGTAAAAATGCTCTAGAAGCTAAAGTCGCAGAAATGTCACACATATTTGGCCTGCAACTTTCTGTGCGACAAATTCAGACAGGAAAAATCAGTATAAATCCTTAGAAAATTATCCCCCAGTGTCTCCATCTGCTGGCGGTATTGAATAAGCATTGCTGCACTGATGGGGTATGCATTAGACGAAAAAAAAGAAGAAAAAGAAGAATAATACGCCCAGAAAAGAGGCGAAAAGGAGAAAAACGTGAAAAAAAAGTAAGAGGAAGAGAAGGGAAAAAAAGGTGGAAATGGGTTTAAAAGTGATTTCGGCGGAGTATATATATATATATATATATATATATATATATATATATATATATATATACGCGCACACACACACATATATATAAACGTATTCTCCGTTGAGATATTGCAGCCGCTGCTGTGTCCAGGCCCAGGAGCCTTAGCACTGTGCTGTGATGTCACTCAATACCACTGACATCACTAGGTGTAAACAACATCTCTCCTTTGCTGTGTATGTGACTATGGAGCTGTTTGGTGATGTCGTCTATTATGGCCTTCATAGAAGCAACAGGAGATTGTTGCATCCATCTAGAACCCTCAGAACTACAGTGCTATGATGTCACTCACTTCCACAGGCCTTGCAGAGTGTAAACAACAACAACCCAGCTTTGTTGTGTATGTAACCATAGGGATTTGTGATGTCACCTAGAACCTTCACAGCAGCGACAGCTTTATGAGGAGCATCAGCACTGCTCTGCCTGAGCAGAACCATCACCGCCATAGGTTGTCAAATAACCCGGGTTTAACCCACACAGGTAAGTCCAATGGGGTGCAGGCATGTCCTCTATGCTTACAGCTTCCCGTGGGTGTTGGTTTGATACCGTTTGGGGACAGCCAAGGAGGCATCTGCAGGCAACAAAGGTAGGTGTGTGCTTGTGTGTGTGTTTCCTATGCAGATCCTCAGCCCAGTGTCACATGCAAGTAGGAGGAGTAAGAAGGGTTCCTGGCAAATCCGGGTTATGGATTGCATTTAAAAAGGCCCCGTGGGAGTGCAATGGGCCCCTGTCTTGCTGCTTAGCAATAATGGTATGGGTTTAGGTTCTGCTGTGTGTACTGGTGGTTGACTGCCCCCCAGCCCAGAGTGTGCATGGAAAATTGTCTGGCAGCCTCCCTGACAGCAAGCAGTGATAGTGCCCATGAAGGGCACCTTGTTGGGCCCGCCCCTTTCACGGTTATCGCTTCTCGGCCTTTTGGCTAAGATCAAGTGTAGTATCTGCATTTGGTCTGGTCGGAAGGTGTCTGTGGTACCCCGCTTCTCGGCCTTGGGGGATTGTCTCTCCTTACGGAGGGACTTCACCCCCTTGCTGCTATTGGGGAGCGGGCTTAGTCCACGGACAACGGGTTGCGATCCCCCTGTCTCTGGGACCTTGTGTCTCAGAAGGCATTTTCGGTACGTTGAGCGTTACCTGTAGCTTCGGAAGCACCTAGGGTACCCCCGACCTCTGCCTTGGGTAAGGGTTCCGCTTTTATAGCGGGATTCCGAGCCCCTGCTGCTATTGGGGAAGGGGCTTAGTCCCTGGGTGTGGAAGATGCCGTTCTCCTGGGCTTTCCCCTCTGGGGAAATGTCGATGCGAAATACCATCCGCATAGAGGTGTCGGAGAGCCATCGTCAGTTGAAGAACCTCCGCTTCATTGCGGAGGTGATTCTTCTTGACTACTTCCGCCTCAATAGGGAGGACATCCTGTGTCTAAATGACCAGGAAAGCCGTGGCCTGTATACCGTCACCTTCACGGCCACGGCGTGTTGCGATAACATCTATGCAACCTTGTCTGGTGCGGACCAGAGGGACGATCGACTCGACGGTCTTTCGTTCCAGTTCCTCTATGGTGAGGAACATATACCGTTGGTGGTGGCTATGCACAGCCCTCATGTGACCACGGAGGATATAGCCACTTTTCTTCGGCGATACTGCGAAGAGGTGCGATTCGCAAACAAAATCTTGAACTCCGTGCGGTTCTGGAACGGCAAGAGGAAGTTCTGGGTCAAGCTCCGTAAGGATCCCGGTGGTATTGGGGGTCTTTGCCATCCGCCCCCAAATTTTGCCATCGGGAGAGTTCGGGGCTTCCTGTTCTATCCTCAAATGCCTATGTATTGCCGAAATTGCTTGAGGTTTGGCCACACCCAGGAGACCTGCGGCGCGGAGCGTGTGATTCGCTGCAATAGGTGTGGCCAAGAAGGTCACATAGCCTCAAGATGTAGCCATACAATAAGGTGCAACCTCTGCGGAGAGGAAAATCACGATTTTAATTCCTGTCCCCATAAAGCAAAAACTACGATGGGTGGGTCAAGGCTGGGCCCACCCAAAGAGGGGACAGGACAAAAGACGTCCTTTTTTAAGATGCCCAAACCCCAGATGGCAGGTACTGATGGGTCCAGGCCCAAGACCTCTGGTGCTCCATCGGGGGGCCCACCGGTGGTAGTGCTAGGGGGAGGCCATGGGGATTCCACGAAGCCCGGGCGGGTGATCGAGTTTACTGCCCGGGAAATTGAAAGACGTCGATCGACTTCCTACCTGGCTCAAGAGCCCGCCGAAACTTCTGAAGGGGGCTCACCTGTGGCGGGTGGCAGCCGACGGGCCTCGGTGGGGGCAAAAGTGGACCCAAAATTGCAGCATAAGCCAGGTACTGGCTTGGCCCAGGGTCGCCCTGCTCCGGACGAAGAGGCCCCGGTGAAAGCCCGCCGGAAGGGGAGCCAGGTGGCCAGGTCTGAGCCCGGTCCTGTTACTCCGCCTATACAGGACAGGGCCAAGAAGACAAGTGGCGCCAAACCAGGGTTTGCTGCCCCGCCAGCAGTGGACCCGGTGGGTAAAACTGGCCATCGTCGATCGATGGGGAAGTTGGAGCAACAGTCCTCAGCAACGCTTGCTGGGGAACAAGCGATGAAAACTTCCCAAGGTAGCGGCAAAGGTTCCGGAAAAGAGGCCTCACAGGCCCCTGTGCAGCAGTTCCAGTCGTCAAATGATGAAAGAAGACGCAGATCCATCAGCCGGGGGCCAGAGATTACATCGAGTGAGAGCAACACAGAGGATATGGACAGCAGTGTGACATTTAAAAGACAAAGAGAAGAAGAAGAGGAAGACATTCAAAGGAAAGCGGCGTGCCGTAGTTCGGACGAGAGCGAGCTCAGGGTCGGGGCATCATCGATCTCAAGCTCCGACCCTCAGAACATCAAGGAGCTGATGACCCCGCAGGCGGGGGATGACGGTACGCAGCTTATTATTGACTTTGATTCTCCAAGCACGGACTCTCCATAAACTATGCCTATCCCTGTAAAAATTGCCTCACTCAATGTGAGGTCCTTAAAGAGCCCTGATCGCAGGGCTGCTTTATTTTCTTATCTAGAGACATGTGACTTTGACCTTTGCCTGCTACAAGAATGTGGAATCCCTAGTAAAATGGACTATAAAGACTTAAAAGAAGACTGGAAGCTGGGCCCATCCATATGGTCCGGTGCAAATGACTGTCGTTCTGTGGGTGTTGGGCTGCTCTGCCGAGGCCAGTCCTTTTCTATTCATACAGTAACTGAGATTGTGCCTGGCAGAGCTCTTTTAATTCATCTATATTTTAATGGACTTTTAATTCGTGTTTTAAATGTGTATGCCCCTCCTGATAAACAGGAGCGGGCAGAACTATTTGAAATTTTACCACTGTTTTGTGTTGGGTCTTCCCCCCTGCTGGTGGGAGGTGATTTTAACTGCATACGTGATGGGGAACACCGGCAGGGTGGGGATATTAATCGTAAAGACCGCACTTCTTACCTGCTTAAAAATTTTATTGATGATTTTAATTTGAAAGATTGCTGGAAGGATCTCTTGCCGGAGGACCCAGGCGCCACATGGTCCAATGGAAGAGTGAGCTCCAGAATCGATTTTATTTTTTCCTCTAGAGCTTTTAAACCCCTGAAATGCACGCTCGAGCAGAATATCTTCTCTGATCATAAGCTCCTCTTGGTGGGCCTGGAGCTAGAGGGGGAGCAAAAAGCAAAAAGGGGCCTCTGGAGATTAAACACCACACTCCTAGAGGACCCTGAGATAAAAGAGGAGTTTGTGGACCTACCAATGCTGGCAATCACAAAGAAAACCCCACGAGCCTATGCTGCACTGGTGGGAGGGCACCAAATCTAAAATCAGATTTTTTTTTATCAAAGCAGGTAAGAAGAAGGCAAAAATGGAAAAACAGTGGTTTTATGTTCTTAACATGCGTTTAAATGTACTTTTTAAATTGAAAGAAGCTGGTATGGATGTAGAAAATGATATTTTAAACCTTAAAACTGAAATAAAACATGCCATAGAAAAGAAAGGGAAACAAATCATTTTTAACTCACATGTGCAGCACCTGGAGGAGGGCGAGAAATGTTCCCGTTTCTTTTTTAAAAAAGTGATGAATAGGAGGGATATCATCCAAAACCTTGAGGGTGAATCCACTCCAAAAGGCATGTTAGATGCAGTTTTTAACTTCTACCAGCTTCTTTTTAATAAGAAAGATCTTAATCCATCCTTTTTAGAACATGTTCTTAATTCCCTTGATTTTAAGCTAGATGTTTTAGACCAGGAGGTTTTATCCCGTGATCTTAACTTAGATGAACTTTTATTTGTTTTTAAAAGTTTTTCTAGTGGGAAGGCCCCTGGGGAAGATGGTTTACCCATCGAATTTTATTTAGCTTTTTGGGATATTTTAAAGGATGATATGGTTTTATTGTATAAAGAAACTTTTATTGTTAATGAACTTCCCCCTTCCTGGAGGAGGGGGATTGTATCATTACTTTTTAAAAAGGGTGAAAAGGATATGCTAAAAAATTGGCGCCCCATCACACTTTTAAATGTTGATTATAAAGTTTTAGCCAAGTTATTAGCTGTCCGTTTTAAACCTTTTATTCATAAATTAATTCACCCAAATCAGGTTTGTGGGGTACCTGGAAGGTCTATAGCTGAATCCCTAAATATTTTAAGAGATGTTTTATGGTATTTTAAGGATAGAAATCAAACTGTAGCAATTTTATCCTTAGACTTTGAAAAAGCCTTTGATAGGGTCTCCCATGAATACCTGTTTTTAGTTCTTAAAAAGATGGCAGTGCCTGAAACGATTTTAAGCCGAATCATGCTTTTATACCGATCCTGTTTTAGTCAAGTCTCTGTTAATGGCTTTTTAACCAGCGGTGTTCCTCTTTTATCAGGTGTCAAACAGGGCTGCCCCCTGTCCCCACTCCTTTTTATTTGCGCAATCGAACCACTGATGGCCCTCCTCAGAAAAGACCGGGTAGTAAGAGGCGTACCGATACCTGGTGGAGGAGGGACCCATCTAAAGGTGTTGGGGTACATGGATGATGTCACCATACTGTGCCCGGACTCTCCATCCATGAGGGGGGCATTGAGGAACACCAGCTATTTCTGCGAGGTCTCTGGTTTTAAGCTAAACACAGATAAATGTGACTGTTTTTATATTGGCTCCTGGGATTCATCCATCACCCCAGGAGTCACAATGCAACAGGATCAAATTAAAGTTTTAGGTATTGTTTTTAACCAGGTCAATGATGGGAGCCCTAACTGGGATTCAGCTATAGCTAAGATGGAGAAGAAGATTTTAATGTGGAATCTTAGAAACCTTACCATGGAGGGGAAGATTTTAATAATAAAGATGGTTTTACTCCCTATTATGCTATACATTGCCATGGTATTTCCTCCATCTATTTTATACATTAAAAAAATAACTAGAATTGTTTTTACTTTTTTATGGGGTTCAAAAATGGAGAAATTAAAGCGTGATTTTATGTACAAAAGTAAAGATAATGGCGGGAAAGATGTTCCTAACCTTTTTACTTTCTTTTACATAAAGTATTTCTGTTTCTGTTTTAAAATTATTAAATCCGATGGCATTTTTAGCTGCTTTTTAAGGTACGCTGCGGGCATGGTTTTTAAAAGATGGTTGCGCATCCCTCTGAACGCTCCGGTGCTTCTGTGTCCCCCAAAACATTATGTGGTGTTGGAAAAGACAGTCAGGCTCCTAGGTCTCCAAGATTTGGAGCCTGACATACTGGGGGACCAGAGAAAGGTATCAAAGGTCCTCAGGCGGAGTGAGGTTACCCTGGCAGTGTCCAATTTCACACAGGCAAGATCCAAAAAGGTATGGCGGAACGTGTACGGGAAGTTTCTGGCGAATGTACACAGGGATCTTGCCTGGGCAATCGTCCACCAGTGCCTCCCTACTCGTGAGTTTCAGCACAGGCGAGGACTGGTGGCGAGAGCCAAGTGCCCGAGAGATGGCTGCGGAGTGGACGAAACGGTGCTGCACATATTTTGGAACTGCCCTTTTGCACGGGAGCTTTGGAGGAAGGTAGGCCCACTTTTGAAGTGGGCCTGCGGCCTAAAAGATTTTAATCACGAATGTGTCTTTTACGGTCTTTTTAACTGCCCCAATTTTAAACAGCAGATGATCTGCTGGATGATTATTAATTGTTTTAAAAATGCCATCTGGAAAGTTAGGAACATCTTACTTTTTAAACATGATTTTATTGATGTTAAAAACTGTATAAAGCTGGCCCTGAGTGAGATGTACATCTATTACCTAAGAGACAAGAAACAGTTGGGGGCCAGCGAGGCAGCATCCATGTGGTGTCTGCCTCTATGGAACGAAATAACAGTATAATCAGTTTTTATGACATTTGTATAATGTTTTATCCTGCCATTTTTATTTTTTCTCCTTTTATTACTGGTTTTATTATTTGTATTTTAAAACTTTTGTGAACCTTTTATTATTTTGCATTTTAAATTTTGTATGGTTTCTTATTTATTCAATAAAATTTTGTTGAAACCTTATCTGTTCTTATCAGTTTAATATCTGATACGTCCCCTATCTGGGGACCATATATTAAATGGATTTTTGAGAACGGGGGCCGATTTCGAAGCTTGCTTCCGTCGCCCTATGCATTGACCCGATATGGCAGTATCTTCGGGTACAGTGCACCACCCCCTTACAGGGTTAAAAAGAAAGATTCCTACTTTCATTGCTACCTGCTTGCTGGCTAGCCAGCTAGCCAGCCCTGTGGGCCTTGCTGCTGCTGCAGCCAAAAAACAAAAGGTGGTGCTGCTGCTGCTTCTGCTGCTTCTGCTTCTGCTTGTGTCTGGCCGCTGTTGGAGCGTCCAGGCACAGGACTTCTGCTGCTGCTGACTAAATGGCCTCCTTAATTGGATCATTTGAGTAGCCAGCACACCTGTGCAGGTAGGGCATGACATGATAGGCAGCTGCCTTGATAGCGGGTGGGTGCTGAATGTTCCTAATTGACAAAATAAGATTAATGCTTATGAAGAAATATAAAATCTCATCCCTTCCCCAATATCGCGCCACACCCCTACCCCTTAATTCCCTGGTTGAACTTGATGGACATATGTCTTTTTTCGACCGTACTAACTATGTAACTATGTAACATAACATGGGGGGGGGGGGGGTCTCCTGGCTGTTCACACAGGTGTGTCATTGCTGTACATTGACCATGCATTGCTTCTGTGGTATTGCAAAGGCAAAGACAAATGCTTCCAGCCATCCATTGCACTAATGGATTGGTCATCAGCTGGCTGTCTATGTCCCGCATCAATAAAGACCAAAGTACAGAGGGTTAGGCTATGCTATTGTGCACCTACCTGATGCATCAGAAGGTGCGAGGCCCTTGCTAAATTCTGTGCACAGACTTTGAGATCTATACTTTAGACTGTATCTAAACCTGCTCCAACATGGACTGACATTCTGGCCTACTTTCAGCCGATGCGACTTGTCTGTCGCTGAACAGTCGCTTTTTATGTATTCAGCACCTATGTATAATGTTGTAAAAATGCTCTAGAAGCTAAAGTCGCAGAAATGTCACACATATTTGGCCTGCAACTTTCTGTGCGACAAATTCAGACAGGAAAAATCAGTATAAATCCTTAGAAAATTATCCCCCAGTGTCTCCATCTGCTGGCGGTATTGAATAAGCATTGCTGCACTGATGGGGTATGCATTAGACGAAAAAAAAGAAGAAAAAGAAGAATAATACGCCCAGAAAAGAGGCGAAAAGGAGAAAAACGTAAAAAAACGTGAAAAAAAAGTAAGAGGAAGAGAAGGGAAAAAAAGGTGGAAATGGGTTTAAAAGTGATTTCGGCGGAGAAATATATATATATATATATATATATATATATATATGTATATATACGCGCACACACACACATATATATAAACGTATTCTCCGTTGAGATATTGCAGCCGCTGCTGTGTCCAGGCCCAGGAGCCTTAGCACTGTGCTGTGATGTCACTCAATACCACTGACATCACTAGGTGTAAACAACATCTCTCCTTTGCTGTGTATGTGACTATGGAGCTGTTTGGTGATGTCGTCTATTATGGCCTTCATAGAAGCAACAGGAGATTGTTGCATCCATCTAGAACCCTCAGAACTACAGTGCTATGATGTCACTCACTTCCACAGGCCTTGCAGAGTGTAAACAACAACAACCCAGCTTTGTTGTGTATGTAACCATAGGGATTTGTGATGTCACCTAGAACCTTCACAGCAGCGACAGCTTTATGAGGAGCATCAGCACTGCTCTGCCTGAGCAGAACCATCACCGCCATAGGTTGTCAAATAACCCGGGTTTAACCCACACAGGTAAGTCCAATGGGGTGCAGGCATGTCCTCTATGCTTACAGCTTCCCGTGGGTGTTGGTTTGATACCGTTTGGGGACAGCCAAGGAGGCATCTGCAGGCAACAAAGGTAGGTGTGTGCTTGTGTGTGTGTTTCCTATGCAGATCCTAAGCCCAGTGTCACATGCAAGTAGGAGGAGTAAGAAGGGTTCCTGGCAAATCCGGGTTATGGATTGCATTTAAAAAGGCCCCGTGGGAGTGCAATGGGCCCCTGTCTTGCTGCTTAGCAATAATGGTATGGGTTTAGGTTCTGCTGTGTGTACTGGTGGTTGACTGCCCCCCAGCCCAGAGTGTGCATGGAAAATTGTCTGGCAGCCTCCCTGACAGCAAGCAGTGATAGTGCCCATGAAGGGCACCTTCTTGGGCCCGCCCCTTTCACGGTTATTGCTTCTCGGCCTTTTGGCTAAGATCAAGTGTAGTATCTGTTCTTATCAGTTTAATATCTGATACGTCCCCTATCTGGGGACCATATATTAAATGGATTTTTGAGAACGGGGGCCGATTTCGAAGCTTGCTTCCGTCGCCCTATGCATTGACCCGATATGGCAGTATCTTCGGGTACAGTGCACCACCCCCTTACAGGGTTAAAAAGAAAGATTCCTACTTTCATTGCTACCTGCTTGCTGGCTAGCCAGCTAGCCAGCCCTGTGGGCCTTGCTGCTGCTGCAGCCAAAAAACAAAAGGTGGTGCTGCTGCTGCTTCTGCTGCTTCTGCTTCTGCTTGTGTCTGGCCGCTGTTGGAGCGTCCAGGCACAGGACTTCTGCTGCTGCTGACTAAATGGCCTCCTTAATTGGATCATTTGAGTAGCCAGCACACCTGTGCAGGTAGGGCATGACATGATAGGCAGCTGCCTTGATAGCGGGTGGGTGCTGAATGTTCCTAATTGACAAAATAAGATTAATGCTTATGAAGAAATATAAAATCTCATCCCTTCCCCAATATCGCGCCACACCCCTACCCCTTAATTCCCTGGTTGAACTTGATGGACATATGTCTTTTTTCGACCGTACTAACTATGTAACTATGTAACATAACATGGGGGGGGGGGGGGGTCTCCTGGCTGTTCACACAGGTGTGTCATTGCTGTACATTGACCATGCATTGCTTCTGTGGTATTGCAAAGGCAAAGACAAATGCTTCCAGCCATCCATTGCACTAATGGATTGGTCATCAGCTGGCTGTCTATGTCCCGCATCAATATAGACCAAAGTACAGAGGGTTAGGCTATGCTATTGTGCACCTACCTGATGCATCAGAAGGTGCGAGGCCCTTGCTAAATTCTGTGCACAGACTTTGAGATCTATACTTTAGACTGTATCTAAACCTGCTCCAACATGGACTGACATTCTGGCCTACTTTCAGCCGATGCGACTTGTCTGTCGCTGAACAGTCGCTTTTTATGTATTCAGCACCTATGTATAATGTTGTAAAAATGCTCTAGAAGCTAAAGTCGCAGAAATGTCACACATATTTGGCCTGCAACTTTCTGTGCGACAAATTCAGACAGGAAAAATCAGTATAAATCCTTAGAAAATTATCCCCCAGTGTCTCCATCTGCTGGCGGTATTGAATAAGCATTGCTGCACTGATGGGGTATGCATTAGACGAAAAAAAAGAAGAAAAAGAAGAATAATACGCCCAGAAAAGAGGCGAAAAGGAGAAAAACGTGAAAAAAAAGTAAGAGGAAGAGAAGGGAAAAAAAGGTGGAAATGGGTTTAAAAGTGATTTCGGCGGAGAAATATATATATATATATATATATATATATATATATATGTATATATACGCGCACACACACACATATATATAAACGTATTCTCCGTTGAGATATTGCAGCCGCTGCTGTGTCCAGGCCCAGGAGCCTTAGCACTGTGCTGTGATGTCACTCAATACCACTGACATCACTAGGTGTAAACAACATCTCTCCTTTGCTGTGTATGTGACTATGGAGCTGTTTGGTGATGTCGTCTATTATGGCCTTCATAGAAGCAACAGGAGATTGTTGCATCCATCTAGAACCCTCAGAACTACAGTGCTATGATGTCACTCACTTCCACAGGCCTTGCAGAGTGTAAACAACAACAACCCAGCTTTGTTGTGTATGTAACCATAGGGATTTGTGATGTCACCTAGAACCTTCACAGCAGCGACAGCTTTATGAGGAGCATCAGCACTGCTCTGCCTGAGCAGAACCATCACCGCCATAGGTTGTCAAATAACCCGGGTTTAACCCACACAGGTAAGTCCAATGGGGTGCAGGCATGTCCTCTATGCTTACAGCTTCCCGTGGGTGTTGGTTTGATACCGTTTGGGGACAGCCAAGGAGGCATCTGCAGGCAACAAAGGTAGGTGTGTGCTTGTGTGTGTGTTTCCTATGCAGATCCTAAGCCCAGTGTCACATGCAAGTAGGAGGAGTAAGAAGGGTTCCTGGCAAATCCGGGTTATGGATTGCATTTAAAAAGGCCCCGTGGGAGTGCAATGGGCCCCTGTCTTGCTGCTTAGCAATAATGGTATGGGTTTAGGTTCTGCTGTGTGTACTGGTGGTTGACTGCCCCCCAGCCCAGAGTGTGCATGGAAAATTGTCTGGCAGCCTCCCTGACAGCAAGCAGTGATAGTGCCCATGAAGGGCACCTTCTTGGGCCCGCCCCTTTCACGGTTATTGCTTCTCGGCCTTTTGGCTAAGATCAAGTGTAGTATCTGTTCTTATCAGTTTTCATGCTGGTGGGGATGGGTGCTGCATGGAGGATGCAGGTGTACCAGGGCTTTCCGGGGCTGGTTCTGAGGAATCAGCTCGACGGCTGCCCCGATGTGACCTGTTCCCTCCGGGTCTCGCCATGAGGCTGAGAGGGTCTAGAGCCGAGGTACTTTTGTGCCTCGGGGAGTGGTGACCCCGAGGTGCCGAAACTCACTGGGAGGATAGACTCACTGAGTTGAAGCACGGGCACCATAATCTCTTCACCTTGTGGCACTCACCTCTTGATTCCCGGCCTTCTGGCTAGGATCAGAGAAATTTTTATAGATCCGGCCGGATGTCCGGGCAGTATATCTGCACACATTCACTTATTTATTTCTTTTTTGTCTCACTGTGTCACTTTTTGCGTGTTGTGTGTTCACAGGATTGGTCAGGATGCGGTAGCCCTTCTGGGTGTCCCTCCTGGCGGTCTAGGGGAGGTGTGTGTGGCCATTAGGTTCCGCACCTCCCTGCAAACACCCCGGGTACTCCTGCTTTGGCAGGGTACCTACCGTAATCGGCTCTGCGGGCAGATACCTTGGCTAACGCCAAGGGGGATGCCGGGAGCATTTGTGGTCCCCTAGTAGCTTCGGCGAAAAGGGACATCGAACCTGGAACCTCGCAGGTACCTTTTGGTCCGGAGGCGAAGGGTAAGGTTTGTTGGGGGGCCTCTCTCCTATCGGAGAAGGGCTTGCGATAGACCGCATCCTTTGTGCACGTTTTTTTAGTGTAACACGTTTGCACTTTTTCTTGCACTTTGGGTGAATCGAAAGCACGTTCCTCGGCTTTAGATAAAAAAAAATCTGTTCTTATCAGTTTAATATCTGATACGTCCCCTATCTGGGGACCATATATTAAATGGATTTTTGAGAACGGGGGCCGATTTCGAAGCTTGCTTCCGTCGCCCTATGCATTGACCCGATATGGCAGTATCTTCGGGTACAGTGCACCACCCCCTTACAGGGTTAAAAAGAAAGATTCCTACTTTCATTGCTACCTGCTTGCTGGCTAGCCAGCTAGCCAGCCCTGTGGGCCTTGCTGCTGCTGCAGCCAAAAAACAAAAGGTGGTGCTGCTGCTGCTTCTGCTGCTTCTGCTTCTGCTTGTGTCTGGCCGCTGTTGGAGCGTCCAGGCACAGGACTTCTGCTGCTGCTGACTAAATGGCCTCCTTAATTGGATCATTTGAGTAGCCAGCACACCTGTGCAGGTAGGGCATGACATGATAGGCAGCTGCCTTGATAGCGGGTGGGTGCTGAATGTTCCTAATTGACAAAATAAGATTAATGCTTATGAAGAAATATAAAATCTCATCCCTTCCCCAATATCGCGCCACACCCCTACCCCTTAATTCCCTGGTTGAACTTGATGGACATATGTCTTTTTTCGACCGTACTAACTATGTAACTATGTAACATAACATGGGGGGGGGGGGGGGGTCTCCTGGCTGTTCACACAGGTGTGTCATTGCTGTACATTGACCATGCATTGCTTCTGTGGTATTGCAAAGGCAAAGACAAATGCTTCCAGCCATCCATTGCACTAATGGATTGGTCATCAGCTGGCTGTCTATGTCCCGCATCAATATAGACCAAAGTACAGAGGGTTAGGCTATGCTATTGTGCACCTACCTGATGCATCAGAAGGTGCGAGGCCCTTGCTAAATTCTGTGCACAGACTTTGAGATCTATACTTTAGACTGTATCTAAACCTGCTCCAACATGGACTGACATTCTGGCCTACTTTCAGCCGATGCGACTTGTCTGTCGCTGAACAGTCGCTTTTTATGTATTCAGCACCTATGTATAATGTTGTAAAAATGCTCTAGAAGCTAAAGTCGCAGAAATGTCACACATATTTGGCCTGCAACTTTCTGTGCGACAAATTCAGACAGGAAAAATCAGTATAAATCCTTAGAAAATTATCCCCCAGTGTCTCCATCTGCTGGCGGTATTGAATAAGCATTGCTGCACTGATGGGGTATGCATTAGACGAAAAAAAAGAAGAAAAAGAAGAATAATACGCCCAGAAAAGAGGCGAAAAGGAGAAAAACGTAAAAAAACGTGAAAAAAAAGTAAGAGGAAGAGAAGGGAAAAAAAGGTGGAAATGGGTTTAAAAGTGATTTCGGCGGAGTATATATATATATATATATATATATATATATATATATATATATATATATATATATACGCGCACACACACACACATATATATAAACGTATTCTCCGTTGAGATATTGCAGCCGCTGCTGTGTCCAGGCCCAGGAGCCTTAGCACTGTGCTGTGATGTCACTCAATACCACTGACATCACTAGGTGTAAACAACATCTCTCCTTTGCTGTGTATGTGACTATGGAGCTGTTTGGTGATGTCGTCTATTATGGCCTTCATAGAAGCAACAGGAGATTGTTGCATCCATCTAGAACCCTCAGAACTACAGTGCTATGATGTCACTCACTTCCACAGGCCTTGCAGAGTGTAAACAACAACAACCCAGCTTTGTTGTGTATGTAACCATAGGGATTTGTGATGTCACCTAGAACCTTCACAGCAGCGACAGCTTTATGAGGAGCATCAGCACTGCTCTGCCTGAGCAGAACCATCACCGCCATAGGTTGTCAAATAACCCGGGTTTAACCCACACAGGTAAGTCCAATGGGGTGCAGGCATGTCCTCTATGCTTACAGCTTCCCGTGGGTGTTGGTTTGATACCGTTTGGGGACAGCCAAGGAGGCATCTGCAGGCAACAAAGGTAGGTGTGTGCTTGTGTGTGTGTTTCCTATGCAGATCCTAAGCCCAGTGTCACATGCAAGTAGGAGGAGTAAGAAGGGTTCCTGGCAAATCCGGGTTATGGATTGCATTTAAAAAGGCCCCGTGGGAGTGCAATGGGCCCCTGTCTTGCTGCTTAGCAATAATGGTATGGGTTTAGGTTCTGCTGTGTGTACTGGTGGTTGACTGCCCCCCAGCCCAGAGTGTGCATGGAAAATTGTCTGGCAGCCTCCCTGACAGCAAGCAGTGATAGTGCCCATGAAGGGCACCTTGTTGGGCCCGCCCCTTTCACGGTTATTGCTTCTCGGCCTTTTGGCTAAGATCAAGTGTAGTATCTGTTCTTATCAGTTTAATATCTGATACGTCCCCTATCTGGGGACCATATATTAAATGGATTTTTGAGAACGGGGGCCGATTTCGAAGCTTGCTTCCGTCGCCCTATGCATTGACCCGATATGGCAGTATCTTCGGGTACAGTGCACCACCCCCTTACAGGGTTAAAAAGAAAGATTCCTACTTTCATTGCTACCTGCTTGCTGGCTAGCCAGCTAGCCAGCCCTGTGGGCCTTGCTGCTGCTGCAGCCAAAAAACAAAAGGTGGTGCTGCTGCTGCTTCTGCTGCTTCTGCTTCTGCTTGTGTCTGGCCGCTGTTGGAGCGTCCAGGCACAGGACTTCTGCTGCTGCTGACTAAATGGCCTCCTTAATTGGATCATTTGAGTAGCCAGCACACCTGTGCAGGTAGGGCATGACATGATAGGCAGCTGCCTTGATAGCGGGTGGGTGCTGAATGTTCCTAATTGACAAAATAAGATTAATGCTTATGAAGAAATATAAAATCTCATCCCTTCCCCAATATCGCGCCACACCCCTACCCCTTAATTCCCTGGTTGAACTTGATGGACATATGTCTTTTTTCGACCGTACTAACTATGTAACTATGTAACATAACATGGGGGGGGGGGGGGTCTCCTGGCTGTTCACACAGGTGTGTCATTGCTGTACATTGACCATGCATTGCTTCTGTGGTATTGCAAAGGCAAAGACAAATGCTTCCAGCCATCCATTGCACTAATGGATTGGTCATCAGCTGGCTGTCTATGTCCCGCATCAATATAGACCAAAGTACAGAGGGTTAGGCTATGCTATTGTGCACCTACCTGATGCATCAGAAGGTGCGAGGCCCTTGCTAAATTCTGTGCACAGACTTTGAGATCTATACTTTAGACTGTATCTAAACCTGCTCCAACATGGACTGACATTCTGGCCTACTTTCAGCCGATGCGACTTGTCTGTCGCTGAACAGTCGCTTTTTATGTATTCAGCACCTATGTATAATGTTGTAAAAATGCTCTAGAAGCTAAAGTCGCAGAAATGTCACACATATTTGGCCTGCAACTTTCTGTGCGACAAATTCAGACAGGAAAAATCAGTATAAATCCTTAGAAAATTATCCCCCAGTGTCTCCATCTGCTGGCGGTATTGAATAAGCATTGCTGCACTGATGGGGTATGCATTAGACGAAAAAAAAGAAGAAAAAGAAGAATAATACGCCCAGAAAAGAGGCGAAAAGGAGAAAAACGTAAAAAAACGTGAAAAAAAAGTAAGAGGAAGAGAAGGGAAAAAAAGGTGGAAATGGGTTTAAAAGTGATTTCGGCGGAGAAATATATATATATATATATATATATATATATATATATATATATATATATATATATACGCGCACACACACATATATATAAACGTATTCTCCGTTGAGATATTGCAGCCGCTGCTGTGTCCAGGCCCAGGAGCCTTAGCACTGTGCTGTGATGTCACTCAATACCACTGACATCACTAGGTGTAAACAACATCTCTCCTTTGCTGTGTATGTGACTATGGAGCTGTTTGGTGATGTCGTCTATTATGGCCTTCATAGAAGCAACAGGAGATTGTTGCATCCATCTAGAACCCTCAGAACTACAGTGCTATGATGTCACTCACTTCCACAGGCCTTGCAGAGTGTAAACAACAACAACCCAGCTTTGTTGTGTATGTAACCATAGGGATTTGTGATGTCACCTAGAACCTTCACAGCAGCGACAGCTTTATGAGGAGCATCAGCACTGCTCTGCCTGAGCAGAACCATCACCGCCATAGGTTGTCAAATAACCCGGGTTTAACCCACACAGGTAAGTCCAATGGGGTGCAGGCATGTCCTCTATGCTTACAGCTTCCCGTGGGTGTTGGTTTGATACCGTTTGGGGACAGCCAAGGAGGCATCTGCAGGCAACAAAGGTAGGTGTGTGCTTGTGTGTGTGTTTCCTATGCAGATCCTAAGCCCAGTGTCACATGCAAGTAGGAGGAGTAAGAAGGGTTCCTGGCAAATCCGGGTTATGGATTGCATTTAAAAAGGCCCCGTGGGAGTGCAATGGGCCCCTGTCTTGCTGCTTAGCAATAATGGTATGGGTTTAGGTTCTGCTGTGTGTACTGGTGGTTGACTGCCCCCCAGCCCAGAGTGTGCATGGAAAATTGTCTGGCAGCCTCCCTGACAGCAAGCAGTGATAGTGCCCATGAAGGGCACCTTGTTGGGCCCGCCCCTTTCACGGTTATCGCTTCTCGGCCTTTTGGCTAAGATCAAGTGTAGTATCTGTTCTTATCAGTTTAATATCTGATACGTCCCCTATCTGGGGACCATATATTAAATGGATTTTTGAGAACGGGGGCCGATTTCGAAGCTTGCTTCCGTCGCCCTATGCATTGACCCGATATGGCAGTATCTTCGGGTACAGTGCACCACCCCCTTACAGGGTTAAAAAGAAAGATTCCTACTTTCATTGCTACCTGCTTGCTGGCTAGCCAGCTAGCCAGCCCTGTGGGCCTTGCTGCTGCTGCAGCCAAAAAACAAAAGGTGGTGCTGCTGCTGCTTCTGCTGCTTCTGCTTCTGCTTGTGTCTGGCCGCTGTTGGAGCGTCCAGGCACAGGACTTCTGCTGCTGCTGACTAAATGGCCTCCTTAATTGGATCATTTGAGTAGCCAGCACACCTGTGCAGGTAGGGCATGACATGATAGGCAGCTGCCTTGATAGCGGGTGGGTGCTGAATGTTCCTAATTGACAAAATAAGATTAATGCTTATGAAGAAATATAAAATCTCATCCCTTCCCCAATATCGCGCCACACCCCTACCCCTTAATTCCCTGGTTGAACTTGATGGACATATGTCTTTTTTCGACCGTACTAACTATGTAACTATGTAACATAACATGGGGGGGGGGGGGGGGGGTCTCCTGGCTGTTCACACAGGTGTGTCATTGCTGTACATTGACCATGCATTGCTTCTGTGGTATTGCAAAGGCAAAGACAAATGCTTCCAGCCATCCATTGCACTAATGGATTGGTCATCAGCTGGCTGTCTATGTCCCGCATCAATATAGACCAAAGTACAGAGGGTTAGGCTATGCTATTGTGCACCTACCTGATGCATCAGAAGGTGCGAGGCCCTTGCTAAATTCTGTGCACAGACTTTGAGATCTATACTTTAGACTGTATCTAAACCTGCTCCAACATGGACTGACATTCTGGCCTACTTTCAGCCGATGCGACTTGTCTGTCGCTGAACAGTCGCTTTTTATGTATTCAGCACCTATGTATAATGTTGTAAAAATGCTCTAGAAGCTAAAGTCGCAGAAATGTCACACATATTTGGCCTGCAACTTTCTGTGCGACAAATTCAGACAGGAAAAATCAGTATAAATCCTTAGAAAATTATCCCCCAGTGTCTCCATCTGCTGGCGGTATTGAATAAGCATTGCTGCACTGATGGGGTATGCATTAGACGAAAAAAAAGAAGAAAAAGAAGAATAATACGCCCAGAAAAGAGGCGAAAAGGAGAAAAACGTAAAAAAACGTGAAAAAAAAGTAAGAGGAAGAGAAGGGAAAAAAAGGTGGAAATGGGTTTAAAAGTGATTTCGGCGGAGAAATATATATATATATATATATATATATATATATATATATATATATACGCGCACACACACACATATATATAAACGTATTCTCCGTTGAGATATTGCAGCCGCTGCTGTGTCCAGGCCCAGGAGCCTTAGCACTGTGCTGTGATGTCACTCAATACCACTGACATCACTAGGTGTAAACAACATCTCTCCTTTGCTGTGTATGTGACTATGGAGCTGTTTGGTGATGTCGTCTATTATGGCCTTCATAGAAGCAACAGGAGATTGTTGCATCCATCTAGAACCCTCAGAACTACAGTGCTATGATGTCACTCACTTCCACAGGCCTTGCAGAGTGTAAACAACAACAACCCAGCTTTGTTGTGTATGTAACCATAGGGATTTGTGATGTCACCTAGAACCTTCACAGCAGCGACAGCTTTATGAGGAGCATCAGCACTGCTCTGCCTGAGCAGAACCATCACCGCCATAGGTTGTCAAATAACCCGGGTTTAACCCACACAGGTAAGTCCAATGGGGTGCAGGCATGTCCTCTATGCTTACAGCTTCCCGTGGGTGTTGGTTTGATACCGTTTGGGGACAGCCAAGGAGGCATCTGCAGGCAACAAAGGTAGGTGTGTGCTTGTGTGTGTGTTTCCTATGCAGATCCTAAGCCCAGTGTCACATGCAAGTAGGAGGAGTAAGAAGGGTTCCTGGCAAATCCGGGTTATGGATTGCATTTAAAAAGGCCCCGTGGGAGTGCAATGGGCCCCTGTCTTGCTGCTTAGCAATAATGGTATGGGTTTAGGTTCTGCTGTGTGTACTGGTGGTTGACTGCCCCCCAGCCCAGAGTGTGCATGGAAAATTGTCTGGCAGCCTCCCTGACAGCAAGCAGTGATAGTGCCCATGAAGGGCACCTTGTTGGGCCCGCCCCTTTCACGGTTATCGCTTCTCGGCCTTTTGGCTAAGATCAAGTGTAGTATCTGTTCTTATCAGTTTAATATCTGATACGTCCCCTATCTGGGGACCATATATTAAATGGATTTTTGAGAACGGGGGCCGATTTCGAAGCTTGCTTCCGTCGCCCTATGCATTGACCCGATATGGCAGTATCTTCGGGTACAGTGCACCACCCCCTTACAGGGTTAAAAAGAAAGATTCCTACTTTCATTGCTACCTGCTTGCTGGCTAGCCAGCTAGCCAGCCCTGTGGGCCTTGCTGCTGCTGCAGCC
Source organism: Hyla sarda (assembly GCF_029499605.1). Lineage (NCBI taxonomy): Eukaryota > Metazoa > Chordata > Amphibia > Anura > Hylidae > Hyla > Hyla sarda. Next base: position 94,928 of record NW_026610666.1, read on the forward strand.
AAAAAACAAAAGGTGGTGCTGCTGCTGCTTCTGCTGCTTCTGCTTCTGCTTGTGTCTGGCCGCTGTTGGAGCGTCCAGGCACAGGACTTCTGCTGCTGCTGACTAAATGGCCTCCTTAATTGGATCATTTGAGTAGCCAGCACACCTGTGCAGGTAGGGCATGACATGATAGGCAGCTGCCTTGATAGCGGGTGGGTGCTGAATGTTCCTAATTGACAAAATAAGATTAATGCTTATGAAGAAATATAAAATCTCATCCCTTCCCCAATATCGCGCCACACCCCTACCCCTTAATTCCCTGGTTGAACTTGATGGACATATGTCTTTTTTCGACCGTACTAACTATGTAACTATGTAACATAACATGGGGGGGGGGGGGGGGTCTCCTGGCTGTTCACACAGGTGTGTCATTGCTGTACATTGACCATGCATTGCTTCTGTGGTATTGCAAAGGCAAAGACAAATGCTTCCAGCCATCCATTGCACTAATGGATTGGTCATCAGCTGGCTGTCTATGTCCCGCATCAATATAGACCAAAGTACAGAGGGTTAGGCTATGCTATTGTGCACCTACCTGATGCATCAGAAGGTGCGAGGCCCTTGCTAAATTCTGTGCACAGACTTTGAGATCTATACTTTAGACTGTATCTAAACCTGCTCCAACATGGACTGACATTCTGGCCTACTTTCAGCCGATGCGACTTGTCTGTCGCTGAACAGTCGCTTTTTATGTATTCAGCACCTATGTATAATGTTGTAAAAATGCTCTAGAAGCTAAAGTCGCAGAAATGTCACACATATTTGGCCTGCAACTTTCTGTGCGACAAATTCAGACAGGAAAAATCAGTATAAATCCTTAGAAAATTATCCCCCAGTGTCTCCATCTGCTGGCGGTATTGAATAAGCATTGCTGCACTGATGGGGTATGCATTAGACGAAAAAAAAGAAGAAAAAGAAGAATAATACGCCCAGAAAAGAGGCGAAAAGGAGAAAAACGTTAAAAAACGTGAAAAAAAAGTAAGAGGAAGAGAAGGGAAAAAAAGGTGGAAATGGGTTTAAAAGTGATTTCGGCGGAGAATATATATATATATATATATATATATATATATATATATATATATATATATATATACGCGCACACACACACATATATATATAAACGTATTCTCCGTTGAGATATTGCAGCCGCTGCTGTGTCCAGGCCCAGGAGCCTTAGCACTGTGCTGTGATGTCACTCAATACCACTGACATCACTAGGTGTAAACAACATCTCTCCTTTGCTGTGTATGTGACTATGGAGCTGTTTGGTGATGTCGTCTATTATGGCCTTCATAGAAGCAACAGGAGATTGTTGCATCCATCTAGAACCCTCAGAACTACAGTGCTATGATGTCACTCACTTCCACAGGCCTTGCAGAGTGTAAACAACAACAACCCAGCTTTGTTGTGTATGTAACCATAGGGAATTGTGATGTCACCTAGAACCTTCACAGCAGCGACAGCTTTATGAGGAGCATCAGCACTGCTCTGCCTGAGCAGAACCATCACCGCCATAGGTTGTCAAATAACCCGGGTTTAACCCACACAGGTAAGTCCAATGGGGTGCAGGCATGTCCTCTATGCTTACAGCTTCCCGTGGGTGTTGGTTTGATACCGTTTGGGGACAGCCAAGGAGGCATCTGCAGGCAACAAAGGTAGGTGTGTGCTTGTGTGTGTGTTTCCTATGCAGATCCTAAGCCCAGTGTCACATGCAAGTAGGAGGAGTAAGAAGGGTTCCTGGCAAATCCGGGTTATGGATTGCATTTAAAAAGGCCCCGTGGGAGTGCAATGGGCCCCTGTCTTGCTGCTTAGCAATAATGGTATGGGTTTAGGTTCTGCTGTGTGTACTGGTGGTTGACTGCCCCCCAGCCCAGAGTGTGCATGGAAAATTGTCTGGCAGCCTCCCTGACAGCAAGCAGTGATAGTGCCCATGAAGGGCACCTTGTTGGGCCCGCCCCTTTCACGGTTATCGCTTCTCGGCCTTTTGGCTAAGATCAAGTGTAGTATCTGTTCTTATCAGTTTAATATCTGATACGTCCCCTATCTGGGGACCATATATTAAATGGATTTTTGAGAACGGGGGCCGATTTCGAAGCTTGCTTCCGTCGCCCTATGCATTGACCCGATATGGCAGTATCTTCGGGTACAGTGCACCACCCCCTTACAGGGTTAAAAAGAAAGATTCCTACTTTCATTGCTACCAGCTTGCTGGCTAGCCAGCTAGCCAGCTCTGTGGGCCTTGCTGCTGCTGCAGCCAAAAAACAAAAGGTGGTGCTGCTGCTGCTTCTGCTGCTTCTGCTTCTGCTTGTGTCTGGCCGCTGTTGGAGCGTCCAGGCACAGGACTTCTGCTGCTGCTGACTAAATGGCCTCCTTAATTGGATCATTTGAGTAGCCAGCACACCTGTGCAGGTAGGGCATGACATGATAGGCAGCTGCCTTGATAGCGGGTGGGTGCTGAATGTTCCTAATTGACAAAATAAGATTAATGCTTATGAAGAAATATAAAATCTCATCCCTTCCCCAATATCGCGCCACACCCCTACCCCTTAATTCCCTGGTTGAACTTGATGGACATATGTCTTTTTTCGACCGTACTAACTATGTAACTATGTAACATAACATGGGGGGGGGGGGTCTCCTGGCTGTTCACACAGGTGTGTCATTGCTGTACATTGACCATGCATTGCTTCTGTGGTATTGCAAAGGCAAAGACAAATGCTTCCAGCCATCCATTGCACTAATGGATTGGTCATCAGCTGGCTGTCTATGTCCCGCATCAATATAGACCAAAGTACAGAGGGTTAGGCTATGCTATTGTGCACCTACCTGATGCATCAGAAGGTGCGAGGCCCTTGCTAAATTCTGTGCACAGACTTTGAGATCTATACTTTAGACTGTATCTAAACCTGCTCCAACATGGACTGACATTCTGGCCTACTTTCAGCCGATGCGACTTGTCTGTCGCTGAACAGTCGCTTTTTATGTATTCAGCACCTATGTATAATGTTGTAAAAATGCTCTAGAAGCTAAAGTCGCAGAAATGTCACACATATTTGGCCTGCAACTTTCTGTGCGACAAATTCAGACAGGAAAAATCAGTATAAATCCTTAGAAAATTATCCCCCAGTGTCTCCATCTGCTGGCGGTATTGAATAAGCATTGCTGCACTGATGGGGTATGCATTAGACGAAAAAAAAGAAGAAAAAGAAGAATAATACGCCCAGAAAAGAGGCGAAAAGGAGAAAAACGTAAAAAAACGTGAAAAAAAAGTAAGAGGAAGAGAAGGGAAAAAAAGGTGGAAATGGGTTTAAAAGTGATTTCGGCGGAGAAATATATATATATATATATATATATATATATATATATATATATATACGCACACACACACACATATATATAAACGTATTCTCCGTTGAGATATTGCAGCCGCTGCTGTGTCCAGGCCCAGGAGCCTTAGCACTGTGCTGTGATGTCACTCAATACCACTGACATCACTAGGTGTAAACAACATCTCTCCTTTGCTGTGTATGTGACTATGGAGCTGTTTGGTGATGTCGTCTATTATGGCCTTCATAGAAGCAACAGGAGATTGTTGCATCCATCTAGAACCCTCAGAACTACAGTGCTATGATGTCACTCACTTCCACAGGCCTTGCAGACTGTAAACAACAACAACCCAGCTTTGTTGTGTATGTAACCATAGGGATTTGTGATGTCACCTAGAACCTTCACAGCAGCGACAGCTTTATGAGGAGCATCAGCACTGCTCTGCCTGAGCAGAACCATCACCGCCATAGGTTGTCAAATAACCCGGGTTTAACCCACACAGGTAAGTCCAATGGGGTGCAGGCATGTCCTCTATGCTTACAGCTTCCCGTGGGTGTTGGTTTGATACCGTTTGGGGACAGCCAAGGAGGCATCTGCAGGCAACAAAGGTAGGTGTGTGCTTGTGTGTGTGTTTCCTATGCAGATCCTAAGCCCAGTGTCACATGCAAGTAGGAGGAGTAAGAAGGGTTCCTGGCAAATCCGGGTTATGGATTGCATTTAAAAAGGCCCCGTGGGAGTGCAATGGGCCCCTGTCTTGCTGCTTAGCAATAATGGTATGGGTTTAGGTTCTGCTGTGTGTACTGGTGGTTGACTGCCCCCCAGCCCAGAGTGTGCATGGAAAATTGTCTGGCAGCCTCCCTGACAGCAAGCAGTGATAGTGCCCATGAAGGGCACCTTGTTGGGCCCGCCCCTTTCACGGTTATCGCTTCTCGGCCTTTTGGCTAAGATCAAGTGTAGTATCTGTTCTTATCAGTTTAATATCTGATACGTCCCCTATCTGGGGACCATATATTAAATGGATTTTTGAGAACGGGGGCCGATTTCGAAGCTTGCTTCCGTCGCCCTATGCATTGACCCGATATGGCAGTATCTTCGGGTACAGTGCACCACCCCCTTACAGGGTTAAAAAGAAAGATTCCTACTTTCATTGCTACCTGCTTGCTGGCTAGCCAGCTAGCCAGCCCTGTGGGCCTTGCTGCTGCTGCAGCCAAAAAACAAAAGGTGGTGCTGCTGCTGCTTCTGCTGCTTCTGCTTCTGCTTGTGTCTGGCCGCTGTTGGAGCATCCAGGCACAGGACTTCTGCTGCTGCTGACTAAATGGCCTCCTTAATTGGATCATTTGAGTAGCCAGCACACCTGTGCAGGTAGGGCATGACATGATAGGCAGCTGCCTTGATAGCGGGTGGGTGCTGAATGTTCCTAATTGACAAAATAAGATTAATGCTTATGAAGAAATATAAAATCTCATCCCTTCCCCAATATCGCGCCACACCCCTACCCCTTAATTCCCTGGTTGAACTTGATGGACATATGTCTTTTTTCGACCGTACTAACTATGTAACTATGTAACATAACATGGGGGGGGGAGGGGGGGGGTCTCCTGGCTGTTCACACAGGTGTGTCATTGCTGTACATTGACCATGCATTGCTTCTGTGGTATTGCAAAGGCAAAGACAAATGCTTCCAGCCATCCATTGCACTAATGGATTGGTCATCAGCTGGCTGTCTATGTCCCGCATCAATATAGACCAAAGTACAGAGGGTTAGGCTATGCTATTGTGCACCTACCTGATGCATCAGAAGGTGCGAGGCCCTTGCTAAATTCTGTGCACAGACTTTGAGATCTATACTTTAGACTGTATCTAAACCTGCTCCAACATGGACTGACATTCTGGCCTACTTTCAGCCGATGCGACTTGTCTGTCGCTGAACAGTCGCTTTTTATGTATTCAGCACCTATGTATAATGTTGTAAAAATGCTCTAGAAGCTAAAGTCGCAGAAATGTCACACATATTTGGCCTGCAACTTTCTGTGCGACAAATTCAGACAGGAAAAATCAGTATAAATCCTTAGAAAATTATCCCCCAGTGTCTCCATCTGCTGGCGGTATTGAATAAGCATTGCTGCACTGATGGGGTATGCATTAGACGAAAAAAAAGAAGAAAAAGAAGAATAATACGCCCAGAAAAGAGGCGAAAAGGAGAAAAACGTAAAAAAACGTGAAAAAAAAGTAAGAGGAAGAGAAGGGAAAAAAAGGTGGAAATGGGTTTAAAAGTGATTTCGGCGGAGAAATATATATATATATATATATATATATATATATATATATATATATACGCGCACACACACACATATATATAAACGTATTCTCCGTTGAGATATTGCAGCCGCTGCTGTGTCCAGGCCCAGGAGCCTTAGCACTGTGCTGTGATGTCACTCAATACCACTGACATCACTAGGTGTAAACAACATCTCTCCTTTGCTGTGTATGTGACTATGGAGCTGTTTGGTGATGTCGTCTATTATGGCCTTCATAGAAGCAACAGGAGATTGTTGCATCCATCTAGAACCCTCAGAACTACAGTGCTATGATGTCACTCACTTCCACAGGCCTTGCAGAGTGTAAACAACAACAACCCAGCTTTGTTGTGTATGTAACCATAGGGATTTGTGATGTCACCTAGAACCTTCACAGCAGCGACAGCTTTATGAGGAGCATCAGCACTGCTCTGCCTGAGCAGAACCATCACCGCCATAGGTTGTCAAATAACCCGGGTTTAACCCACACAGGTAAGTCCAATGGGGTGCAGGCATGTCCTCTATGCTTACAGCTTCCCGTGGGTGTTGGTTTGATACCGTTTGGGGACAGCCAAGGAGGCATCTGCAGGCAACAAAGGTAGGTGTGTGCTTGTGTGTGTGTTTCCTATGCAGATCCTAAGCCCAGTGTCACATGCAAGTAGGAGGAGTAAGAAGGGTTCCTGGCAAATCCGGGTTATGGATTGCATTTAAAAAGGCCCCGTGGGAGTGCAATGGGCCCCTGTCTTGCTGCTTAGCAATAATGGTATGGGTTTAGGTTCTGCTGTGTGTACTGGTGGTTGACTGCCCCCCAGCCCAGAGTGTGCATGGAAAATTGTCTGGCAGCCTCCCTGACAGCAAGCAGTGATAGTGCCCATGAAGGGCACCTTGTTGGGCCCGCCCCTTTCACGGTTATCGCTTCTCGGCCTTTTGGCTAAGATCAAGTGTAGTATCTGTTCTTATCAGTTTAATATCTGATACGTCCCCTTTCTGGGGACCATATATTAAATGGATTTTTGAGAACGGGGGCCGATTTCGAAGCTTGCTTCCGTCGCCCTATGCATTGACCCGATATGGCAGTATCTTCGGGTACAGTGCACCACCCCCTTACAGGGTTAAAAAGAAAGATTCCTACTTTCATTGCTACCTGCTTGCTGGCTAGCCAGCTAGCCAGCCCTGTGGGCCTTGCTGCTGCTGCAGCCAAAAAACAAAAGGTGGTGCTGCTGCTGCTTCTGCTGCTTCTGCTTCTGCTTGTGTCTGGCCGCTGTTGGAGCGTCCAGGCACAGGACTTCTGCTGCTGCTGACTAAATGGCCTCCTTAATTGGATCATTTGAGTAGCCAGCACACCTGTGCAGGTAGGGCATGACATGATAGGCAGCTGCCTTGATAGCGGGTGGGTGCTGAATGTTCCTAATTGACAAAATAAGATTAATGCTTATGAAGAAATATAAAATCTCATCCCTTCCCCAATATCGCGCCACACCCCTACCCCTTAATTCCCTGGTTGAACTTGATGGACATATGTCTTTTTTCGACCGTACTAACTATGTAACTATGTAACATAACATGGGGGGGGGGGGGGGGGTCTCCTGGCTGTTCACACAGGTGTGTCATTGCTGTACATTGACCATGCATTGCTTCTGTGGTATTGCAAAGGCAAAGACAAATGCTTCCAGCCATCCATTGCACTAATGGATTGGTCATCAGCTGGCTGTCTATGTCCCGCATCAATATAGACCAAAGTACAGAGGGTTAGGCTATGCTATTGTGCACCTACCTGATGCATCAGAAGGTGCGAGGCCCTTGCTAAATTCTGTGCACAGACTTTGAGATCTATACTTTAGACTGTATCTAAACCTGCTCCAACATGGACTGACATTCTGGCCTACTTTCAGCCGATGCGACTTGTCTGTCGCTGAACAGTCGCTTTTTATGTATTCAGCACCTATGTATAATGTTGTAAAAATGCTCTAGAAGCTAAAGTCGCAGAAATGTCACACATATTTGGCCTGCAACTTTCTGTGCGACAAATTCAGACAGGAAAAATCAGTATAAATCCTTAGAAAATTATCCCCCAGTGTCTCCATCTGCTGGCGGTATTGAATAAGCATTGCTGCACTGATGGGGTATGCATTAGACGAAAAAAAAGAAGAAAAAGAAGAATAATACGCCCAGAAAAGAGGCGAAAAGGAGAAAAACGTAAAAAAACGTGAAAAAAAAGTAAGAGGAAGAGAAGGGAAAAAAAGGTGGAAATGGGTTTAAAAGTGATTTCGGCGGAGAAATATATATATATATATATATATATATATATATATATATACGCGCACACACACACATATATATAAACGTATTCTCCGTTGAGATATTGCAGCCGCTGCTGTGTCCAGGCCCAGGAGCCTTAGCACTGTGCTGTGATGTCACTCAATACCACTGACATCACTAGGTGTAAACAACATCTCTCCTTTGCTGTGTATGTGACTATGGAGCTGTTTGGTGATGTCGTCTATTATGGCCTTCATAGAAGCAACAGGAGATTGTTGCATCCATCTAGAACCCTCAGAACTACAGTGCTATGATGTCACTCACTTCCACAGGCCTTGCAGACTGTAAACAACAACAACCCAGCTTTGTTGTGTATGTAACCATAGGGATTTGTGATGTCACCTAGAACCTTCACAGCAGCGACAGCTTTATGAGGAGCATCAGCACTGCTCTGCCTGAGCAGAACCATCACCGCCATAGGTTGTCAAATAACCCGGGTTTAACCCACACAGGTAAGTCCAATGGGGTGCAGGCATGTCCTCTATGCTTACAGCTTCCCGTGGGTGTTGGTTTGATACCGTTTGGGGACAGCCAAGGAGGCATCTGCAGGCAACAAAGGTAGGTGTGTGCTTGTGTGTGTGTTTCCTATGCAGATCCTAAGCCCAGTGTCACATGCAAGTAGGAGGAGTAAGAAGGGTTCCTGGCAAATCCGGGTTATGGATTGCATTTAAAAAGGCCCCGTGGGAGTGCAATGGGCCCCTGTCTTGCTGCTTAGCAATAATGGTATGGGTTTAGGTTCTGCTGTGTGTACTGGTGGTTGACTGCCCCCCAGCCCAGAGTGTGCATGGAAAATTGTCTGGTAGCCTCCCTGAGAGCAAGCAGTGATAGTGCCCATGAAGGGCACCTTGTTGGGCCCGCCCCTTTCACGGTTATCGCTTCTCGGCCTTTTGGCTAAGATCAAGTGTAGTATCTGTTCTTATCAGTTTAATATCTGATACGTCCCCTATCTGGGGACCATATATTAAATGGATTTTTGAGAACGGGGGCCGATTTCGAAGCTTGCTTCCGTCGCCCTATGCATTGACCCGATATGGCAGTATCTTCGGGTACAGTGCACCACCCCCTTACAGGGTTAAAAAGAAAGATTCCTACTTTCATTGCTACCTGCTTGCTGGCTAGCCAGCTAGCCAGCCCTGTGGGCCTTGCTGCTGCTGCAGCCAAAAAACAAAAGGTGGTGCTGCTGCTGCTTCTGCTGCTTCTGCTTCTGCTTGTGTCTGGCCGCTGTTGGAGCGTCCAGGCACAGGACTTCTGCTGCTGCTGACTAAATGGCCTCCTTAATTGGATCATTTGAGTAGCCAGCACACCTGTGCAGGTAGGGCATGACATGATAGGCAGCTGCCTTGATAGCGGGTGGGTGCTGAATGTTCCTAATTGACAAAATAAGATTAATGCTTATGAAGAAATATAAAATCTCATCCCTTCCCCAATATCGCGCCACACCCCTACCCCTTAATTCCCTGGTTGAACTTGATGGACATATGTCTTTTTTCGACCGTACTAACTATGTAACTATGTAACATAACATGGGGGGGGGGGGGGGGGGGTCTCCTGGCTGTTCACACAGGTGTGTCATTGCTGTACATTGACCATGCATTGCTTCTGTGGTATTGCAAAGGCAAAGACAAATGCTTCCGGCCATCCATTGCACTAATGGATTGGTCATCAGCTGGCTGTCTATGTCCCGCATCAATATAGACCAAAGTACAGAGGGTTAGGCTATGCTATTGTGCACCTACCTGATGCATCAGAAGGTGCGAGGCCCTTGCTAAATTCTGTGCACAGACTTTGAGATCTATACTTTAGACTGTATCTAAACCTGCTCCAACATGGACTGACATTCTGGCCTACTTTCAGCCGATGCGACTTGTCTGTCGCTGAACAGTCGCTTTTTATGTATTCAGCACCTATGTATAATGTTGTAAAAATGCTCTAGAAGCTAAAGTCGCAGAAATGTCACACATATTTGGCCTGCAACTTTCTGTGCGACAAATTCAGACAGGAAAAATCTGTATAAATCCTTAGAAAATTATCCCCCAGTGTCTCCATCTGCTGGCGGTATTGAATAAGCATTGCTGCACTGATGGGGTATGCATTAGACGAAAAAAAAGAAGAAAAAGAAGAATAATACGCCCAGAAAAGAGGCGAAAAGGAGAAAAACGTAAAAAAACGTGAAAAAAAAGTAAGAGGAAGAGAAGGGAAAAAAAGGTGGAAATGGGTTTAAAAGTGATTTCGGCGGAGAAATATATATATATATATATATATATATATATATATATATATATATACGCGCACACACACACATATATATAAACGTATTCTCCGTTGAGATATTGCAGCCACTGCTGTGTCCAGGCCCAGGAGCCTTAGCACTGTGCTGTGATGTCACTCAATACCACTGACATCACTAGGTGTAAACAACATCTCTCCTTTGCTGTGTATGTGACTATGGAGCTGTTTGGTGATGTCGTCTATTATGGCCTTCATAGAAGCAACATGAGATTGTTGCATCCATCTAGAACCCTCAGAACTACAGTGCTATGATGTCACTCACTTCCACAGGCCTTGCAGAGTGTAAACAACAACAACCCAGCTTTGTTGTGTATGTAACCATAGGGATTTGTGATGTCACCTAGAACCTTCACAGCAGCGACAGCTTTATGAGGAGCATCAGCACTGCTCTGCCTGAGCAGAACCATCACCGCCATAGGTTGTCAAATAACCCGGGTTTAACCCACACAGGTAAGTCCAATGGGGTGCAGGCATGTCCTCTATGCTTACAGCTTCCCGTGGGTGTTGGTTTGATACCGTTTGGGGACAGCCAAGGAGGCATCTGCAGGCAACAAAGGTAGGTGTGTGCTTGTGTGTGTGTTTCCTATGCAGATCCTAAGCCCAGTGTCACATGCAAGTAGGAGGAGTAAGAAGGGTTCCTGGCAAATCCGGGTTATGGATTGCATTTAAAAAGGCCCCGTGGGAGTGCAATGGGCCCCTGTCTTGCTGCTTAGCAATAATGGTATGGGTTTAGGTTCTGCTGTGTGTACTGGTGGTTGACTGCCCCCCAGCCCAGAGTGTGCATGGAAAATTGTCTGGCAGCCTCCCTGACAGCAAGCAGTGATAGTGCCCATGAAGGGCACCTTGTTGGGCCCGCCCCTTTCACGGTTATCGCTTCTCGGCCTTTTGGCTAAGATCAAGTGTAGTATCTGTTCTTATCAGTTTAATATCTGATACGTCCCCTATCTGGGGACCATATATTAAATGGATTTTTGAGAACGGGGGCCGATTTCGAAGCTTGCTTCCGTCGCCCTATGCATTGACCCGATATGGCAGTATCTTCGGGTACAGTGCACCACCCCCTTACCGGGTTAAAAAGAAAGATTCCTACTTTCATTGCTACCTGCTTGCTGGCTAGCCAGCTAGCCAGCCCTGTGGGCCTTGCTGCTGCTGCAGCCAAAAAGCAAAAGGTGGTGCTGCTGCTGCTTCTGCTGCTTCTGCTTCTGCTTGTGTCTGGCTGCTGTTGGAGCGTCCAGGCACAGGACTTCTGCTGCTGCTGACTAAATGGCCTCCTTAATTGGATCATTTGAGTAGCCAGCACACCTGTGCAGGTAGGGCATGACATGATAGGCAGCTGCCTTGATAGCGGGTGGGTGCTGAATGTTCCTAATTGACAAAATAAGATTAATGCTTATGAAGAAATATAAAATCTCATCCCTTCCCCAATATCGCGCCACACCCCTACCCCTTAATTCCCTGGTTGAACTTGATGGACATATGTCTTTTTTCGACCGTACTAACTATATAACTATGTAACATAACATGGGGGGGGGGGGGGGTCTCCTGGCTGTTCACACAGGTGTGTCATTGCTGTACATTGACCATGCATTGCTTCTGTGGTATTGCAAAGGCAAAGACAAATGCTTCCAGCCATCCATTGCACTAATGGATTGGTCATCAGCTGGCTGTCTATGTCCCGCATCAATATAGACCAAAGTACAGAGGGTTAGGCTATGCTATTGTGCACCTACCTGATGCATCAGAAGGTGCGAGGCCCTTGCTAAATTCTGTGCACAGACTTTGAGATCTATACTTTAGACTGTATCTAAACCTGCTCCAACATGGACTGACATTCTGGCCTACTTTCAGCCGATGCGACTTGTCTGTCGCTGAACAGTCGCTTTTTATGTATTCAGCACCTATGTATAATGTTGTAAAAATGCTCTAGAAGCTAAAGTCGCAGAAATGTCACACATATTTGGCCTGCAACTTTCTGTGCGACAAATTCAGACAGGAAAAATCAGTATAAATCCTTAGAAAATTATCCCCCAGTGTCTCCATCTGCTGGCGGTATTGAATAAGCATTGCTGCACTGATGGGGTATGCATTAGACGAAAAAAAAGAAGAAAAAGAAGAATAATACGCCCAGAAAAGAGGCGAAAAGGAGAAAAACGTAAAAAAACGTGAAAAAAAAGTAAGAGGAAGAGAAGGGAAAAAAAGGTGGAAATGGGTTTAAAAGTGATTTCGGCGGAGAAATATATATATATATATATATATATATATATATATATATATATATATGCGCACACACACACATATATATAAACGTATTCTCCGTTGAGATATTGCAGCCGCTGCTGTGTCCAGGCCCAGGAGCCTTAGCACTGTGCTGTGATGTCACTCAATACCACTGACATCACTAGGTGTAAACAACATCTCTCCTTTGCTGTGTATGTGACTATGGAGCTGTTTGGTGATGTCGTCTATTATGGCCTTCATAGAAGCAACAGGAGATTGTTGCATCCATCTAGAACCCTCAGAACTACAGTGCTATGATGTCACTCACTTCCACAGGCCTTGCAGAGTGTAAACAACAACAACCCAGCTTTGTTGTGTATGTAACCATAGGGATTTGTGATGTCACCTAGAACCTTCACAGCAGCGACAGCTTTATGAGGAGCATCAGCACTGCTCTGCCTGAGCAGAACCATCACCGCCATAGGTTGTCAAATAACCCGGGTTTAACCCACACAGGTAAGTCCAATGGGGTGCAGGCATGTCCTCTATGCTTACAGCTTCCCGTGGGTGTTGGTTTGATACCGTTTGGGGACAGCCAAGGAGGCATCTGCAGGCAACAAAGGTAGGTGTGTGCTTGTGTGTGTGTTTCCTATGCAGATCCTAAGCCCAGTGTCACATGCAAGTAGGAGGAGTAAGAAGGGTTCCTGGCAAATCCGGGTTATGGATTGCATTTAAAAAGGCCCCGTGGGAGTGCAATGGGCCCCTGTCTTGCTGCTTAGCAATAATGGTATGGGTTTAGGTTCTGCTGTGTGTACTGGTGGTTGACTGCCCCCCAGCCCAGAGTGTGCATGGAAAATTGTCTGGCAGCCTTCCTGACAGCAAGCAGTGATAGTGCCCATGAAGGGCACCTTGTTGGGCCCGCCCCTTTCACGGTTATCGCTTCTCGGCCTTTTGGCTAAGATCAAGTGTAGTATCTGTTCTTATCAGTTCAATATCTGATACGTCCCCTATCTGGGGACCATATATTAAATGGATTTTTGAGAACGGGGGCCGATTTCGAAGCTTGCTTCCGTCGCCCTATGCATTGACCCGATATGGCAGTATCTTCGGGTACAGTGCACCACCCCCTTACAGGGTTAAAAAGAAAGATTCCTACTTTCATTGCTACCTGCTTGCTGGCTAGCCAGCTAGCCAGCCCTGTGGGCCTTGCTGCTGCTGCAGCCAAAAAACAAAAGGTGGTGCTGCTGCTGCTTCTGCTGCTTCTGCTTCTGCTTGTGTCTGGCCGCTGTTGGAGCGTCCAGGCACAGGACTTCTGCTGCTGCTGACTAAATGGCCTCCTTAATTGGATCATTTGAGTAGCCAGCACACCTGTGCAGGTAGGGCATGACATGATAGGCAGCTGCCTTGATAGCGGGTGGGTGCTGAATGTTCCTAATTGACAAAATAAGATTAATGCTTATGAAGAAATATGAAATCTCATCCCTTCCCCAATATCGCGCCACACCCCTACCCCTTAATTCCCTGGTTGAACTTGATGGACATATGTCTTTTTTCGACCGTACTAACTATGTAACTATGTAACATAACATGGGGGGGGGGGGGGTCTCCTGGCTGTTCACACAGGTGTGTCATTGCTGTACATTGACCATGCATTGCTTCTGTGGTATTGCAAAGGCAAAGACAAATTCTTCCAGCCATCCATTGCACTAATGGATTGGTCATCAGCTGGCTGTCTATGTCCCGTATCAATATAAACCAAAGTACAGAGGGTTAGGCTATGCTATTGTGCACCTACCTGATGCATCAGAAGGTGCGAGGCCCTTGCTAAATTCTGTGCACAGACTTTGAGATCTATACTTTAGACTGTATCTAAACCTGCTCCAACATGGACTGACATTCTGGCCTACTTTCAGCCGATGCGACTTGTCTGTCGCTGAACAGTCGCTTTTTATGTATTCAGCACCTATGTATAATGTTGTAAAAATGCTCTAGAAGCTAAAGTCGCAGAAATGTCACACATATTTGGCCTGCAACTTTCTGTGCGACAAATTCAGACAGGAAAAATCAGTATAAATCCATAGAAAATTATCCCCCAGTGTCTCCATCTGCTGGCGGTATTGAATAAGCATTGCTGCACTGATGGGGTATGCATTAGACGAAAAAAAAGAAGAAAAAGAAGAATAATACGCCCAGAAAAGAGGCGAAAAGGAGAAAAACGTAAAAAAACGTGAAAAAAAAGTAAGAGGAAGAGAAGGGAAAAAAAGGTGGAAATGGGTTTAAAAGTGATTTCGGCGGAGAAATATATATATATATATATATATATATATATATATATATATATATACGCGCACACACACACATATATATAAACGTATTCTCCGTTGAGATATTGCAGCCGCTGCTGTGTCCAGGCCCAGGAGCCTTAGCACTGTGCTGTGATGTCACTCAATACCACTGACATCACTAGGTGTAAACAACATCTCTCCTTTGCTGTGTATGTGACTATGGAGCTGTTTGGTGATGTCGTCTATTATGGCCTTCATAGAAGCAACAGGAGATTGTTGCATCCATCTAGAACCCTCAGAACTACAGTGCTATGATGTCACTCACTTCCACAGGCCTTGCAGAGTGTAAACAACAACAACCCAGCTTTGTTGTGTATGTAACCATAGGGATTTGTGATGTCACCTAGAACCTTCACAGCAGCGACAGCTTTATGAGGAGCATCAGCACTGCTCTGCCTGAGCAGAACCATCACCGCCATAGGTTGTCAAATAACCCGGGTTTAACCCACACAGGTAAGTCCAATGGGGTGCAGGCATGTCCTCTATGCTTACAGCTTCCCGTGGGTGTTGGTTTGATACCGTTTGGGGACAGCCAAGGAGGCATCTGCAGGCAACAAAGGTAGGTGTGTGCTTGTGTGTGTGTTTCCTATGCAGATCCTAAGCCCAGTGTCACATGCAAGTAGGAGGAGTAAGAAGGGTTCCTGGCAAATCCGGGTTATGGATTGCATTTAAAAAGGCCCCGTGGGAGTGCAATGGGCCCCTGTCTTGCTGCTTAGCAATAATGGTATGGGTTTAGGTTCTGCTGTGTGTACTGGTGGTTGACTGCCCCCCAGCCCAGAGTGTGCATGGAAAATTGTCTGGCAGCCTCCCTGACAGCAAGCAGTGATAGTGCCCATGAAGGGCACCTTGTTGGGCCCGCCCCTTTCACGGTTATCGCTTCTCGGCCTTTTGGCTAAGATCAAGTGTAGTATCTGTTCTTATCAGTTTTCATGCTGGTGGGGATGGGTGCTGCATGGAGGATGCAGGTGTACCAGGGCTTTCCGGGGCTGGTTCTGAGGAATCAGCTCGACGGCTGCCCCGATGTGACCTGTTCCCTCCGGGTCTCGCCATGAGGCTGAGAGGGTCTAGAGCCGAGGTACTTTTGTGCCTCGGGGAGTGGTGACCCCGAGGTGCCGAAACTCACTGGGAGAATAGGCTCACTGAGTTGAAGCACGGGCACCATAATCTCTTCACCTTGTGGCACTCACCTCTTGATTCCCGGCCTTCTGGCTAGGATCAGAGAAATTTTTATAGATCCGGCCGGATGTCCGGGCAGTATATCTGCACACATTCACTTATTTATTTCTTTTTTGTCTCACTGTGTCACTTTTTGCGTGTTGTGTGTTCACAGGATTTGTCAGGATGCGGTAGCCCTTCTGGGTGTCCCTCCTGGCGGTCTAGGGGAGGTGTGTGTGGCCATTAGGTTCCGCACCTCCCTGCAAACACCCCGGGTACTCCTGCTTTGGCAGGGTACCTACCGTAATCGGCTCTGCGGGCAGATACCTTGGCCAACGCCAAGGGGGATGCCGGGAGCATTTGTGGTCCCCTAGTAGCTTCGGCGAAAAGGGACATCGAACCTGGAACCTCGCAGGTACCTTTTGGTCCGGAGGTGAAGGGTAAGGTTTGTTGGGGGGCCTCTCTCCTATCGGAGAAGGGCTTGCGATAGACCGCATCCTTTGTGCACGTTTTTTTTTAGTGTAACACGTTTGCACTTTTTCTTGCACTTTGGGTGAATCGAAAGCACGTTCCTCGGCTTTAGATAAAAAAAAAAAAAAAAAAATCTGTTCTTATCAGTTTAATATCTGATACGTCCCCTATCTGGGGACCATATATTAAATGGATTTTTGAGAACGGGGGCCGATTTCGAAGCTTGCTTCCGTCGCCCTATGCATTGACCCGATATGGCAGTATCTTCGGGTACAGTGCACCACCCCCTTACAGGGTTAAAAAGAAAGATTCCTACTTTCATTGCTACCTGCTTGCTGGCTAGCCAGCTAGCCAGCCCTGTGGGCCTTGCTGCTGCTGCAGCCAAAAAACAAAAGGTGGTGCTGCTGCTGCTTCTGCTTCTGCTTGTGTCTGGCCGCTGTTGGAGCGTCCAGGCACAGGACTTCTGCTGCTGCTGACTAAATGGCCTCCTTAATTGGATCATTTGAGTAGCCAGCACACCTGTGCAGGTAGGGCATGACATGATAGGCAGCTGCCTTGATAGCGGGTGGGTGCTGAATGTTCCTAATTGACAAAATAAGATTAATGCTTATGAAGAAATATAAAATCTCATCCCTTCCCCAATATCGCGCCACACCCCTACCCCTTAATTCCCTGGTTGAACTTGATGGACATATGTCTTTTTTCGACCGTACTAACTATGTAACTATGTAACATAACATGGGGGGGGGGGGTCTCCTGGCTGTTCACACAGGTGTGTCATTGCTGTACATTGACCATGCATTGCTTCTGTGGTATTGCAAAGGCAAAGACAAATGCTTCCAGCCATCCATTGCACTAATGGATTGGTCATCAGCTGGCTGTCTATGTCCCGCATCAATATAGACCAAAGTACAGAGGGTTAGGCTATGCTATTGTGCACCTACCTGATGCATCAGAAGGTGCGAGGCCCTTGCTAAATTCTGTGCACAGACTTTGAGATCTATACTTTAGACTGTATCTAAACCTGCTCCAACATGGACTGACATTCTGGCCTACTTTCAGCCGATGCGACTTGTCTGTCGCTGAACAGTCGCTTTTTATGTATTCAGCACCTATGTATAATGTTGTAAAAATGCTCTAGAAGCTAAAGTCGCAGAAATGTCACACATATTTGGCCTGCAACTTTCTGTGCGACAAATTCAGACAGGAAAAATCAGTATAAATCCTTAGAAAATTATCCCCCAGTGTCTCCATCTGCTGGCGGTATTGAATAAGCATTGCTGCACTGATGGGGTATGCATTAGACGAAAAAAAAGAAGAAAAAGAAGAATAATACGCCCAGAAAAGAGGCGAAAAGGAGAAAAACGTAAAAAAACGTGAAAAAAAAGTAAGAGGAAGAGAAGGGAAAAAAAGGTGGAAATGGGTTTAAAAGTGATTTCGGCGGAGAAATATATATATATATATATATATATATATATATATATATATATACGCGCACACACACACATATATATAAACGTATTCTCCGTTGAGATATTGCAGCCGCTGCTGTATCCAGGCCCAGGAGCCTTAGCACTGTGCTGTGATGTCACTCAATACCACTGACATCACTAGGTGTAAACAACATCTCTCCTTTGCTGTGTATGTGACTATGGAGCTGTTTGGTGATGTCGTCTATTATGGCCTTCATAGAAGCAACAGGAGATTGTTGCATCCATCTAGAACCCTCAGAACTACAGTGCTATGATGTCACTCACTTCCACAGGCCTTGCAGAGTGTAAACAACAACAACCCAGCTTTGTTGTGTATGTAACCATAGGGATTTGTGATGTCACCTAGAACCTTCACAGCAGCGACAGCTTTATGAGGAGCATCAGCACTGCTCTGCCTGAGCAGAACCATCACCGCCATAGGTTGTCAAATAACCCGGGTTTAACCCACACAGGTAAGTCCAATGGGGTGCAGGCATGTCCTCTATGCTTACAGCTTCCCGTGGGTGTTGGTTTGATACCGTTTGGGGACAGCCAAGGAGGCATCTGCAGGCAACAAAGGTAGGTGTGTGCTTGTGTGTGTGTTTCCTATGCAGATCCTAAGCCCAGTGTCACATGCAAGTAGGAGGAGTAAGAAGGGTTCCTGGCAAATCCGGGTTATGGATTGCATTTAAAAAGGCCCCGTGGGAGTGCAATGGGCCCCTGTCTTGCTGCTTAGCAATAATGGTATGGGTTTAGGTTCTGCTGTGTGTACTGGTGGTTGACTGCCCCCCAGCCCAGAGTGTGCATGGAAAATTGTCTGGCAGCCTCCCTGACAGCAAGCAGTGATAGTGCCCATGAAGGGCACCTTGTTGGGCCCGCCCCTTTCACGGTTATCGCTTCTCGGCCTTTTGGCTAAGATCAAGTGTAGTATCTGTTCTTATCAGTTTTCATGCTGGTGGGGATGGGTGCTGCATGGAGGATGCAGGTGTACCAGGGCTTTCCGGGGCTGGTTCTGAGGAATCAGCTCGACGGCTGCCCCGATGTGACCTGTTCCCTCCGGGTCTCGCCATGAGGCTGAGAGGGTCTAGAGCCGAGGTACTTTTGTGCCTCGGGGAGTGGTGACCCCGAGGTGCCGAAACTCACTGGGAGAATAGGCTCACTGAGTTGAAGCACGGGCACCATAATCTCTTCACCTTGTGGCACTCACCTCTTGATTCCCGGCCTTCTGGCTAGGATCAGAGAAATTTTTATAGATCCGGCCGGATGTCCGGGCAGTATATCTGCACACATTCACTTATTTATTTATTTTTTGTCTCACTGTGTCACTTTTTGCGTGTTGTGTGTTCACAGGATTTGTCAGGATGCGGTAGCCCTTCTGGGTGTCCCTCCTGGCGGTCTAGGGGAGGTGTGTGTGGCCATTAGGTTCCGCACCTCCCTGCAAACACCCCGGGTACTCCTGCTTCGCAGGGTACCTACCGTAATCGGCTCTGCGGGCAGATACCTTGGCTAACGCCAAGGGGGATGCCGGGAGCATTTGTGGTCTCCTAGTAGCTTCGGCGAAAAGGGACATCGAACCTGGAACCTCGCAGGTACCTTTTGGTCCGGAGGCGAAGGGTAAGGTTTGTTGGGGGGCCTCTCTCCTATCGGAGAAGGGCTTGCGATAGACCGCATCCTTTGTGCACGTTTTTTTAGTGTAACACGTTTGCACTTTTTCTTGCACTTTGGGTGAATCGAAAGCACGTTCCTCGGCTTTAAAAAAAAAAAAAAAAAAAAAAAAAATCTGTTCTTATCAGTTTAATATCTGATACGTCCCCTATCTGGGGACCATATATTAAATGGATTTTTGAGAACGGGGGCCGATTTCGAAGCTTGCTTCCGTCGCCCTATGCATTGACCCGATATGGCAGTATCTTCGGGTACAGTGCACCACCCCCTTACAGGGTTAAAAAGAAAGATTCCTACTTTCATTGCTACCTGCTTGCTGGCTAGCCAGCTAGCCAGCCCTGTGGGCCTTGCTGCTGCTGCAGCCAAAAAACAAAAGGTGGTGCTGCTGCTGCTTCTGCTGCTTCTGCTTCTGCTTGTGTCTGGCCGCTGTTGGAGCGTCCAGGCACAGGACTTCTGCTGCTGCTGACTAAATGGCCTCCTTAATTGGATCATTTGAGTAGCCAGCACACCTGTGCAGGTAGGGCATGACATGATAGGCAGCTGCCTTGATAGCGGGTGGGTGCTGAATGTTCCTAATTGACAAAATAAGATTAATGCTTATGAAGAAATATAAAATCTCATCCCTTCCCCAATATCGCGCCACACCCCTACCCCTTAATTCCCTGGTTGAACTTGATGGACATATGTCTTTTTTCGACCGTACTAACTATGTAACTATGTAACATAACATGGGGGGGGGGGGGGGGTCTCCTGGCTGTTCACACAGGTGTGTCATTGCTGTACATTGACCATGCATTGCTTCTGTGGTATTGCAAAGGCAAAGACAAATGCTTCCAGCCATCCATTGCACTAATGGATTGGTCATCAGCTGGCTGTCTATGTCCCGCATCAATATAGACCAAAGTACAGAGGGTTAGGCTATGCTATTGTGCACCTACCTGATGCATCAGAAGGTGCGAGGCCCTTGCTAAATTCTGTGCACAGACTTTGAGATCTATACTTTAGACTGTATCTAAACCTGCTCCAACATGGACTGACATTCTGGCCTACTTTCAGCCGATGCGACTTGTCTGTCGCTGAACAGTCGCTTTTTATGTATTCAGCACCTATGTATAATGTTGTAAAAATGCTCTAGAAGCTAAAGTCGCAGAAATGTCACACATATTTGGCCTGCAACTTTCTGTGCGACAAATTCAGACAGGAAAAATCAGTATAAATCCTTAGAAAATTATCCCCCAGTGTCTCCATCTGCTGGCGGTATTGAATAAGCATTGCTGCACTGATGGGGTATGCATTAGACGAAAAAAAAGAAGAAAAAGAAGAATAATACGCCCAGAAAAGAGGCGAAAAGGAGAAAAACGTAAAAAAACTTGAAAAAAAAGTAAGAGGAAGAGAAGGGAAAAAAAGGTGGAAATGGGTTTAAAAGTGATTTCGGCGGAGAAATATATATATATATATATATATATATATATATATATATATACGCGCACACACACACATATATATAAACGTATTCTCCGTTGAGATATTGCAGCCGCTGCTGTGTCCAGGCCCAGGAGCCTTAGCACTGTGCTGTGATGTCACTCAATACCACTGACATCACTAGGTGTAAACAACATCTCTCCTTTGCTGTGTATGTGACTATGGAGCTGTTTGGTGATGTCGTCTATTATGGCCTTCATAGAAGCAACAGGAGATTGTTGCATCCATCTAGAACCCTCAGAACTACAGTGCTATGATGTCACTCACTTCCACAGGCCTTGCAGAGTGTAAACAACAACAACCCAGCTTTGTTGTGTATGTAACCATAGGGATTTGTGATGTCACCTAGAACCTTCACAGCAGCGACAGCTTCATGAGGAGCATCAGCACTGCTCTGCCTGAGCAGAACCATCACCGCCATAGGTTGTCAAATAACCCGGGTTTAACCCACACAGGTAAGTCCAATGGGGTGCAGGCATGTCCTCTATGCTTACAGCTTCCCGTGGGTGTTGGTTTGATACCGTTTGGGGACAGCCAAGGAGGCATCTGCAGGCAACAAAGGTAGGTGTGTGCTTGTGTGTGTGTTTCCTATGCAGATCCTAAGCCCAGTGTCACATGCAAGTAGGAGGAGTAAGAAGGGTTCCTGGCAAATCCGGGTTATGGATTGCATTTAAAAAGGCCCCGTGGGAGTGCAATGGGCCCCTGTCTTGCTGCTTAGCAATAATGGTATGGGTTTAGGTTCTGCTGTGTGTACTGGTGGTTGACTGCCCCCCAGCCCAGAGTGTGCATGGAAAATTGTCTGGCAGCCTCCCTGACAGCAAGCAGTGATAGTGCCCATGAAGGGCACCTTGTTGGGCCCGCCCCTTTCACGGTTATCGCTTCTCGGCCTTTTGGCTAAGATCAAGTGTAGTATCTGTTCTTATCAGTTTAATATCTGATACGTCCCCTATCTGGGGACCATATATTAAATGGATTTTTGAGAACGGGGGCCGATTTCGAAGCTTGCTTCCGTCGCCCTATGCATTGACCCGATATGGCAGAATCTTCGGGTACAGTGCACCACCCCCTTACAGGGTTAAAAAGAAAGATTCCTACTTTCATTGCTACCTGCTTGCTGGCTAGCCAGCTAGCCAGCCCTGTGGGCCTTGCTGCTGCTGCAGCCAAAAAACAAAAGGTGGTGCTGCTGCTGCTTCTGCTGCTTCTGCTTCTGCTTGTGTCTGGCCGCTGTTGGAGCGTCCAGGCACAGGACTTCTGCTGCTGCTGACTAAATGGCCTCCTTAATTGGATCATTTGAGTAGCCAGCACACCTGTGCAGGTAGGGCATGACATGATAGGCAGCTGCCTTGATAGCGGGTGGGTGCTGAATGTTCCTAATTGACAAAATAAGATTAATGCTTATGAAGAAATATAAAATCTCATCCCTTCCCCAATATCGCGCCACACCCCTACCCCTTAATTCCCTGGTTGAACTTGATGGACATATGTCTTTTTTCGACCGTACTAACTATGTAACTATGTAACATAACATGGGGGGGGGGGGGGGGTCTCCTGGCTGTTCACACAGGTGTGTCATTGCTGTACATTGACCATGCATTGCTTCTGTGGTATTGCAAAGGCAAAGACAAATGCTTCCAGCCATCCATTGCACTAATGGATTGGTCATCAGCTGGCTGTCTATGTCCCGCATCAATATAGACCAAAGTACAGAGGGTTAGGCTATGCTATTGTGCACCTACCTGATGCATCAGAAGGTGCGAGGCCCTTGCTAAATTCTGTGCACAGACTTTGAGATCTATACTTTAGACTGTATCTAAACCTGCTCCAACATGGACTGACATTCTGGCCTACTTTCAGCCGATGCGACTTGTCTGTCGCTGAACAGTCGCTTTTTATGTATTCAGCACCTATGTATAATGTTGTAAAAATGCTCTAGAAGCTAAAGTCGCAGAAATGTCACACATATTTGGCCTGCAACTTTCTGTGCGACAAATTCAGACAGGAAAAATCAGTATAAATCCTTAGAAAATTATCCCCCAGTGTCTCCATCTGCTGGCGGTATTGAATAAGCATTGCTGCACTGATGGGGTATGCATTAGACGAAAAAAAGAAGAAAAAGAAGAATAATACGCCCAGAAAAGAGGCGAAAAGGAGAAAAACGTAAAAAAACGTGAAAAAAAAGTAAGAGGAAGAGAAGGGAAAAAAAGGTGGAAATGGGTTTAAAAGTGATTTCGGCGGAGAAATATATATATATATATATATATATATATATATATATATATACGCGCACACACACACATATATATAAACGTATTCTCCGTTGAAATATTGCAGCCGCTGCTGTGTCCAGGCCCAGGAGCCTTAGCACTGTGCTGTGATGTCACACAATACCACTGACATCACTAGGTGTAAACAACATCTCTCCTTTGCTGTGTATGTGACTATGGAGCTGTTTGGTGATGTCGTCTATTATGGCCTTCATAGAAGCAACAGGAGATTGTTGCATCCATCTAGAACCCTCAGAACTACAGTGCTATGATGTCACTCACTTCCACAGGCCTTGCAGAGTGTAAACAACAACAACCCAGCTTTGTTGTGTATGTAACCATAGGGATTTGTGATGTCACCTAGAACCTTCACAGCAGCGACAGCTTTATGAGGAGCATCAGCACTGCTCTGCCTGAGCAGAACCATCACCGCCATAGGTTGTCAAATAACCCGGGTTTAACCCACACAGGTAAGTCCAATGGGGTGCAGGCATGTCCTCTATGCTTACAGCTTCCCGTGGGTGTTGGTTTGATACCGTTTGGGGACAGCCAAGGAGGCATCTGCAGGCAACAAAGGTAGGTGTGTGCTTGTGTGTGTGTTTCCTATGCAGATCCTAAGCCCAGTGTCACATGCAAGTAGGAGGAGTAAGAAGGGTTCCTGGCAAATCCGGGTTATGGATTGCATTTAAAAAGGCCCCGTGGGAGTGCAATGGGCCCCTGTCTTGCTGCTTAGCAATAATGGTATGGGTTTAGGTTCTGCTGTGTGTACTGGTGGTTGACTGCCCCCCAGCCCAGAGTGTGCATGGAAAATTGTCTGGCAGCCTCCCTGACAGCAAGCAGTGATAGTGCCCATGAAGGGCACCTTGTTGGGCCCGCCCCTTTCACGGTTATCGCTTCTCGGCCTTTTGGCTAAGATCAAGTGTAGTATCTGTTCTTATCAGTTTAATATCTGATACGTCCCCTATCTGGGGACCATATATTAAATGGATTTTTGAGAACGGGGGCCGATTTCGAAGCTTGCTTCCGTCGCCCTATGCATTGACCCGATATGGCAGTATCTTCGGGTACAGTGCACCACCCCCTTACAGGGTTAAAAAGAAAGATTCCTACTTTCATTGCTACCTGCTTGCTGGCTAGCCAGCTAGCCAGCCCTGTGGGCCTTGCTGCTGCTGCAGCCAAAAGCCAAAAAACAAAAGGTGGTGCTGCTGCTGCTTCTGCTGCTTCTGCTGCTTCTGCTGCTTCTGCTGCTTCTGCTTCTGCTTGTGTCTGGCCGCTGTTGGAGCGTCCAGGCACAGGACTTCTGCTGCTGCTGACTAAATGGCCTCCTTAATTGGATCATTTGAGTAGCCAGCACACCTGTGCAGGTAGGGCATGACATGATAGGCAGCTGCCTTGATACTTACCTGGCAGGGGAGATACCATGATCGCTACGGTCTGAAGAACTCCAAGCATTGTGGTAGAGATTTTGCGTAGTACGATTGCAGTACTTTTCGTTCTTATTAGAACCGCATTTCTCTAGAGCATACCACCTGAAGATCGTCTCCTGCCTGCCTCGGAACATCTGAAGAAGGAGAAGATCTTGAAGACTGCAGCTCCGGAAGAAGCCGACGAAGAACCTGGAAGAAGGGAATCGGCGGTGAATTCCGGAACAGCGGCGAAGAGGAAGGCGGCGCAGAATCTTTTCGAAGAAACTCGCTGCCTCTGGAGAAGGATTTGCATAGCTCCTCCCACCGGGACCGGATCTGCATAGCTCCTCCCACCCGGGAAAGAAGACTTTGCGAAGCCTCTCTCCACAAGCAAGCAAGGAAGCGGAAAAGAGCCTGCTGGAAGAAGCCATGGCCTCAACCAGCAAGTCCACCCAGGAGGCTGCAGGGCAAGGCCTGGAGGTCCAGCCCCAACCACAGCAAGCTTCAACCTCCACCACGGCAAGGCAGAAGGGCGGCAGAATTCCTAACCTGGAAGCTCCAACCCTGGAGCCCTGGATGAGGCAGACTGTTGCCTTGAAGCTCAAGCCCGTGGACGGAAGGGTGCCGGACATGTCCCACGACGTGTTCTGCAAGAAGATGCTGGCGGATCAAGGCTTCCCCACGGCTGACACCCTGGGAATAGCAACCTTCTTTTCGGGAATCTTCTACATCACCTTTGCCACCATTGGGACCTGTAGAAGATACTGGGAGGTGGTGAAAGCGGCGAGTCCCGAATCCCCTTTCTCTCGCTTTGTGGGCAACTGCCTTATTCAAAGAGAGGAGAGGCGGGTGACGGTCTCAATGCGGAACCCACACACCCCAGGCACGGACATCTCGACCTTCCTGAAGCGCTTCTGCACCGTGGTGAGGGAGCCCACCCGCATCCTGAACTCACTCGGATACTGGACCTGCAAGTGGTCTGTGGTCGTCAGACTCAACAAGAACCCTGCTTCTCCAGACGGACTACAGCACCTGCCAACGACATTTTCCTTGGGCAACTCCACAGGACTTATCTTCTACCCGGACATGCCGCAGACCTGCAGGAGATGTGGCAAGATGGGCCACGAGGGCAAGGACTGTACGGAGGATGCCTGCAGGTATTGCCGTGTGACAGGTCACACGACCAAGGACTGCCCCAAGAGCAAGACCTGCAACCTCTGCGGACTGGCAGCCCACAGCTACAAGGACTGCCCCCAGAGGGAGAGAACATGGGCATCTGTGGCAGCGAGAGCACCGAAGCCAGCCCCAGCTCCGGAGCCAACACCACGGATGGCCAAGCCGACCAAGGAGGGTAAGAAGGCGAAAGCCACCACCCCTGCCCCGTCCCGCCCCTCCCCTGCCCCTCCCGCCCCATCCCCTGCCCCTCCCGCCCCATCTCCTGCCCCATCCCGCCCCACCCCTGCCCCATCCCGCCCCACCCCTGCCCCATCCCGTCCCACCCCTGCCCCATCCCGTCCCACCCCTGCCCCATCCCGTCCCACCCCTGCCCCATCCCGTCCCACCCCTGCCCCTCCTGCCCCATCCCGCCCCACCCCTGCCCCCCGTACCCCACCCCGGCCCACCCCTGCCCCGTCCTCCCCTGCCCGGCCCACCCCTGCCCCGTCCTCCCCTGCCCGGCCCACCCCTGCCCCGTCCTCCCCTGCCCGGGCACTCTCTCCTGCCCCCCGCCCCACCCAGCCTCCTTTCTCTCCTGGCCCAGCAGCACCTAACCCCCCTCCAGCTGCTGGTGCCCGCCCTTCGGAGGACTTTCCTGTGCTTCCTCCCCCAGGTACCATACAGAGGAAGAGGAAAGGAAGGGACAACGTATCAGAAGAGTCCCACAAAAGAAAGATAATCGAGACCTGCGAAACCCCTCAAGCTTCAGATGAGGAGGAGGAGATGGAGCAGGTCTGCGAGAGCCCTGAGGCTTCAGAAGGAGAGGAGGTGATGGAGCAGGCCCAAGTGGAGCAGGTCCAAGCAGAGCCAGTCCAAGCTCAATCTATGGAGGAGCTGCTGCAGGACCCAGAGGTTAAGAAAATCCTGGACACTCCGTCCAACACGGTCTACGACGAGTTCTTGGAAGGGCGCTACGAGAAGCCACACGAGCCGACAGGCGCCAGAGAAGAGGACCCGTCCGACCAGACTGGTAACTAGTATCAGAACTAACCTCTCTTTTTTTTTTTATTCCCATGGCTGATCTCAACATCTTCTGCATTAATGTGAGGAGTATTAGAGCTTGGTTTAGATTCCAGACTGTTCTTACGTTCTTAGATTCCCAGAGGTGTGATGTTTACATGTTGCAGGAATGTGCTTTGTCTGCTTCTAGGTCTTACAACCATCTGGCCAGGCAGTGGCCTCACGGCCCTTCCTACTGGTCTGGTGGGGGCGACAATAGGTCTGCGGGGGTGGCCATCCTGATCAGGGGAGGTAACTTTGCACTTGATTCCGTCCGGGAGCTCGTCTGTGGCAGACTTCTTGTCGCAGACGGTTCCTGGGCGGGTGAGCCCGTGCGGCTCATCAACGTGTACGCCTCCCCTGAGAGGGATGTCCGACTGGAGGTTCTCCAGGCCCTGCGGGCTGAACTCGCCACCACTAGGGCAGTAGTGTTGGGTGGTGACTTCAACTGCCCCATTGAGGTGGACGGGCGCAGTTCTGGCACATCCGCCAACCTGGACGTGACGTCTAAACTGCTGATTGAGATGGTGACGGAGGCATCCTTGCAGGACGTTGTCGGGTCCATCGGGAACGGCTCCGTAAACTATACGTGGAGCCGCCCCGATGGCTCGCTCCGTTCTCGGATAGACTTCATCTTCACTTCGAGAGCAGTCAGAAAGGTGTCGTACTCTATGGTCCCCTGCTTCTTCTCTGACCACAGGGCCATTCGATTCCGGGGGACTCTGGGCCATGGATTCCCTCCTGGCCCAGGCTCCTGGAAGTTGAATTGTGCCCTGTTGGAGCAGAGGGAGGTCATGGAGGAACTTAGGGATGCGTACCTTGTATGGCGAAATGACAAATGTCTGTTCAAGTGCATCAGCGATTGGTGGGAATATGTTAAAGTCGAATTCCGTTGTTTCTTTCAGGCAAAAGGCAGACAACAGGCGTGTGCGAAGAAGTGGGACTTGAGGAAACTGCAGCGCGAGCTGCGGTCCCTGCAGGACCTGCTCCAGTGTGGCTGGGACGTCAGGGAGGAGCTGGAGGAGACCAAAAAGAGCTTGAAAAGGCACTTTGAGGAGGAATCCAAGCGAATCGTCTTTCGTTCCAAGGTGGAGAACCTGGAGAAGGGTGAGAAATGTAACTCTTTCTTTTTCAGGAAGCTCCATGCCGGCCACACGCCCCTGACTGAGCTACGAGATGAGACCGGACACATGAGGAGCGGCAAGGAGGAAGTGATGGGGGTCGTCCACGACTTCTACAGCAACCTCTACGCCCCCAAGTCATCCGACCCCGAAGCCGCCGAGAGGTTCCTGTCAGGTGTCACTAACGTTGTTGATCCCGCAGGTGCGGCGGCTATGGACGATCCCTTGACGGTGGGGGAGCTGCTCTCTGCCGCTAGATCCTTTAAGCCCGGCAGGACCCCGGGCAGTGACGGTCTCCCGGCCGAGCTCTACGTAGCGCTGGGTGACCTGATCTGTCCGGACCTGTTGGAGGTGTACGAGGAGATGGTGGTGGGGGGCAGAATGCCTCCGTCGTTGAGGGAAGGGATGATCACGATCTTGTATAAGCGGAAGGGGGAGAGATGTGACCTGAAAAACTGGCGTCCCATCTCTCTCCTGAACGTGGACTACAAGATCCTCGCCAAGGTGCTGGCCAACAGGCTGAAACCTGTCATGGGGCAGATCGTCCATCCGGACCAGACCTGCAGCATTCCTGGCCGCAGGATTGCCGACAGCCTTGCCCTTGTGAGAGACACGGTCCATTACATCCAGGACCGCGGGGGCCGCGCCGCCCTGGTCAGCTTAGATCAGGAGAAGGCGTTCGACCGTGTCTCCCACGCATTCATGGACAGGGTTTTGCGCAGGCTGGGTCTGGGGAAGATGTTTTGCTCTTTTGTTAACGTTATGTATTTTGACATTTACAGCACGGTGTTGGTGAACGGCTGGAAGACTGACCCCTTTTCCATTCTTTCAGGGGTTAGACAAGGCTGCCCTCTTTCACCTCTCCTTTTTGTTTGTGTTATAGAGCTCTTCGCTGAGACTATCCGGCAGAATGGAGAGATCAGAGGGATCACCGCACCAGGACCAGATCGCCACGAGGTCAAGTGCTCGCTCTACATGGACGACGTGACCGTCTTCTGCGCTGACCAGCGTTCGGTGACTGCACTCGTCCAGACCTGCGAGGACTTCGGCAGAGCTTCGGGGGCAAAAGTCAACTGTGGGAAGTCGGAGGCCATGCTCTTCGGGGAGTGGCACCTGGCTTCTTCCGCCCCCTTCCCCTTTACTATTAAGCCGGACTTCATTCAAATTCTTGGAGTCTGGTTCGGGAAGGAAGGAGCGGCCCTTAAGTCTTGGCAAGACCGACTAGGAAGGATAAACTCAAAGATCGGACTGTGGAGCTCCAGAAAGCTCACGATGGAAGGCAAGGCACTTGTCCTGCGGAGTGAAGTTTTGCCTGTGCTCCAATATACCGCACAGGCCTGGCCTCCCCATACCACCGTTTGCAAGGCCATCACCCGGACAGTGTTTGGCTTCGTCTGGGGCAAAATGGACAGAGTCAAGAGGACCGTGATGTACAAGGAACCCCGCAAGGGAGGGAAGGGAATACCCGACATCCCCGCTCTGCTGAGGGCCTCCTTTGCATGTGTCACGGTGCAGCGGACTCTTGTAGAAAAGACTGGCTCAGCGGGCAGGTCCATGTCTCGCTTGCTTCTCATGCCCCTCTGGAGACAGCTGGGCTGGGACAAGTGGGACAGCTCCATCCCTTACAACTGGAACACTCCCTGGTTCTATGGGGATGTTGTCCGGTTTGTGAGGGAGCACCAGCTGGAAGGACTGAAACCAGACCTATGGAAGCCAAAGACAATCCACAAGCTCATCCGAGCTAAGGACTCGACCGAGCTGGTTCCGGGACTCCCCGCAGCCACTGCAGAGACAGTTTGGAACAATGTGGCCTCAAAGCGGCTTACCAATGGACACAAGGACTTGTCGTGGATGGCCGTCATGGGAGGTCTCTCTCTCAGGTCATTCATGCATGCCCGCAACCTGTGCAAGACCCGGTACTGCCCCCGTTGCCCCTACGTGGAGGAAACATCTTTCCACGTGTTTTGGCAGTGCCCCTTTGCACAGGGTCTGTTGGACGCCCTAGAACAGGAACTCAGAGACTCAGTGCCCAGGAGCTGCCTATCGTACCATTCGGTGCTTTACGGCCTGTTCCCTGGGACCCACGACGTGGAGGCCATCCAGGAGGCCTGGCGCCTTATGAACTGTTTTAAGGACGCAGTGTGGCTCTCCAGGAACCGCCTCGTGATCAACAGGGAAAACATGTCCGTCCGGGACTGCCGCAGGTTCATCAAGAACCTGCTTAGAGACTATTCCATCTTGGACAGCTCGGCCGTTGATGAGGAAGAAGAGGAGTGAAGACCCCTCTCCTTCTCCCATGTCTCCCTGAAGATACAGCCCAACAGTTTGGCCCTGTGATCCGCCCCCTCCCTACCCCCACATAGTCGCCCACACCCCTACCCCGATCACAGATTGTATTATTTGGTTTTTGTTTGATCTCTTGTGCTTTTCTATTGCAGGATTGAGCTGAATGTTAGAGTAGCATGGTGTGCGATGTATAGCTTAGGGAACCTTTGCTGTGTATTGTACTATCATGCTTTGTGTGACTGTAATTTATTGTACGACTTGTAATGACTGAACGGAAAATAAAGCTCTTTCAATCAAAATCTGTTCTTATCAGTTTAATATCTGATACGTCCCCTATCTGGGGACCATATATTAAATGGATTTTTGAGAACGGGGGCCGATTTCGAAGCTTGCTTCCGTCGCCCTATGCATTGACCCGATATGGCAGTATCTTCGGGTACAGTGCACCACCCCCTTACAGGGTTAAAAAGAAAGATTCCTACTTTCATTGCTACCTGCTTGCTGGCTAGCCAGCTAGCCAGCCCTGTGGGCCTTGCTGCTGCTGCAGCCAAAAAACAAAAGGTGGTGCTGCTGCTGCTTCTGCTGCTTCTGCTTCTGCTTGTGTCTGGCCGCTGTTGGAGCGTCCAGGCACAGGACTTCTGCTGCTGCTGACTAAATGGCCTCCTTAATTGGATCATTTGAGTAGCCAGCACACCTGTGCAGGTAGGGCATGACATGATAGGCAGCTGCCTTGATAGCGGGTGGGTGCTGAATGTTCCTAATTGACAAAATAAGATTAATGCTTATGAAGAAATATAAAATCTCATCCCTTCCCCAATATCGCGCCACACCCCTACCCCTTAATTCCCTGGTTGAACTTGATGGACATATGTCTTTTTTCGACCGTACTAACTATGTAACTATGTAACATAACATGGGGGGGGGGGGGGGGGGGGGGGTCTCCTGGCTGTTCACACAGGTGTGTCATTGCTGTACATTGACCATGCATTGCTTCTGTGGTATTGCAAAGGCAAAGACAAATGCTTCCAGCCATCCATTGCACTAATGGATTGGTCATCAGCTGGCTGTCTATGTCCCGCATCAATATAGACCAAAGTACAGAGGGTTAGGCTATGCTATTGTGCACCTACCTGATGCATCAGAAGGTGCGAGGCCCTTGCTAAATTCTGTGCACAGACTTTGAGATCTATACTTTAGACTGTATCTAAACCTGCTCCAACATGGACTGACATTCTGGCCTACTTTCAGCCGATGCGACTTGTCTGTCGCTGAACAGTCGCTTTTTATGTATTCAGCACCTATGTATAATGTTGTAAAAATGCTCTAGAAGCTAAAGTCGCAGAAATGTCACACATATTTGGCCTGCAACTTTCTGTGCGACAAATTCAGACAGGAAAAATCAGTATAAATCCTTAGAAAATTATCCCCCAGTGTCTCCATCTGCTGGCGGTATTGAATAAGCATTGCTGCACTGATCGGGTATGCATTAGACGAAAAAAAAGAAGAAAAAGAAGAATAATACGCCCAGAAAAGAGGCGAAAAGGAGAAAAACGTAAAAAAACGTGAAAAAAAAGTAAGAGGAAGAGAAGGGAAAAAAAGGTGGAAATGGGTTTAAAAGTGATTTCGGCGGAGAAATATATATATATATATATATATATATATATATATATATATATATATATATACGCGCACACACACACATATATATAAACGTATTCTCCGTTGAGATATTGCAGCCGCTGCTGTGTCCAGGCCCAGGAGCCTTAGCACTGTGCTGTGATGTCACTCAATACCACTGACATCACTAGGTGTAAACAACATCTCTCCTTTGCTGTGTATGTGACTATGGAGCTGTTTGGTGATGTCGTCTATTATGGCCTTCATAGAAGCAACAGGAGATTGTTGCATCCATCTAGAACCCTCAGAACTACAGTGCTATGATGTCACTCACTTCCACAGGCCTTGCAGACTGTAAACAACAACAACCCAGCTTTGTTGTGTATGTAACCATAGGGATTTGTGATGTCACCTAGAACCTTCACAGCAGCGACAGCTTTATGAGGAGCATCAGCACTGCTCTGCCTGAGCAGAACCATCACCGCCATAGGTTGTCAAATAACCCGGGTTTAACCCACACAGGTAAGTCCAATGGGGTGCAGGCATGTCCTCTATGCTTACAGCTTCCCGTGGGTGTTGGTTTGATACCGTTTGGGGACAGCCAAGGAGGCATCTGCAGGCAACAAAGGTAGGTGTGTGCTTGTGTGTGTGTTTCCTATGCAGATCCTAAGCCCAGTGTCACATGCAAGTAGGAGGAGTAAGAAGGGTTCCTGGCAAGTCCGGGTTATGGATTGCATTTAAAAAGGCCCCGTGGGAGTGCAATGGGCCCCTGTCTTGCTGCTTAGCAATAATGGTATGGGTTTAGGTTCTGCTGTGTGTACTGGTGGTTGACTGCCCCCCAGCCCAGAGTGTGCATGGAAAATTGTCTGGCAGCCTCCCTGACAGCAAGCAGTGATAGTGCCCATGAAGGGCACCTTGTTGGGCCCGCCCCTTTCACGGTTATCGCTTCTCGGCCTTTTGGCTAAGATCAAGTGTAGTATCTGTTCTTATCAGTTTAATATCTGATACGTCCCCTATCTGGGGACCATATATTAAATGGATTTTTGAGAACGGGGGCCGATTTCGAAGCTTGCTTCCGTCGCCCTATGCATTGACCCGATATGGCAGTATCTTCGGGTACAGTGCACCACCCCCTTACAGGGTTAAAAAGAAAGATTCCTACTTTCATTGCTACCTGCTTGCTGGCTAGCCAGCTAGCCAGCCCTGTGGGCCTTGCTGCTGCTGCAGCCAAAAAACAAAAGGTGGTGCTGCTGCTGCTTCTGCTGCTTCTGCTTCTGCTTGTGTCTGGCCGCTGTTGGAGCGTCCAGGCACAGGACTTCTGCTGCTGCTGACTAAATGGCCTCCTTAATTGGATCATTTGAGTAGCCAGCACACCTGTGCAGGTAGGGCATGACATGATAGGCAGCTGCCTTGATAGCGGGTGGGTGCTGAATGTTCCTAATTGACAAAATAAGATTAATGCTTATGAAGAAATATAAAATCTCATCCCTTCCCCAATATCGCGCCACACCCCTACCCCTTAATTCCCTGGTTGAACTTGATGGACATATGTCTTTTTTCGACCGTACTAACTATGTAACTATGTAACATAACATGGGGGGGGGAGGGGGGGGGTCTCCTGGCTGTTCACACAGGTGTGTCATTGCTGTACATTGACCATGCATTGCTTCTGTGGTATTGCAAAGGCAAAGACAAATGCTTCCAGCCATCCATTGCACTAATGGATTGGTCATCAGCTGGCTGTCTATGTCCCGCATCAATATAGACCAAAGTACAGAGGGTTAGGCTATGCTATTGTGCACCTACCTGATGCATCAGAAGGTGCGAGGCCCTTGCTAAATTCTGTGCACAGACTTTGAGATCTATACTTTAGACTGTATCTAAACCTGCTCCAACATGGACTGACATTCTGGCCTACTTTCAGCCGATGCGACTTGTCTGTCGCTGAACAGTCGCTTTTTATGTATTCAGCACCTATGTATAATGTTGTAAAAATGCTCTAGAAGCTAAAGTCGCAGAAATGTCACACATATTTGGCCTGCAACTTTCTGTGCGACAAATTCAGACAGGAAAAATCAGTATAAATCCTTAGAAAATTATCCCCCAGTGTCTCCATCTGCTGGCGGTATTGAATAAGCATTGCTGCACTGATGGGGTATGCATTAGACGAAAAAAAAGAAGAAAAAGAAGAATAATACGCCCAGAAAAGAGGCGAAAAGGAGAAAAACGTAAAAAAACGTGAAAAAAAAGTAAGAGGAAGAGAAGGGAAAAAAAGGTGGAAATGGGTTTAAAAGTGATTTCGGCGGAGAAATATATATATATATATATATATATATATATATATATACGCGCACACACACACATATATATAAACGTATTCTCTGTTGAGATATTGCAGCCGCTGCTGTGTCCAGGCCCAGGAGCCTTAGCACTGTGCTGTGATGTCACTCAATACCACTGACATCACTAGGTGTAAACAACATCTCTCCTTTGCTGTGTATGTGACTATGGAGCTGTTTGGTGATGTCGTCTATTATGGCCTTCATAGAAGCAACAGGAGATTGTTGCATCCATCTAGAACCCTCAGAACTACAGTGCTATGATGTCACTCACTTCCACAGGCCTTGCAGAGTGTAAACAACAACAACCCAGCTTTGTTGTGTATGTAACCATAGGGATTTGTGATGTCACCTAGAACCTTCACAGCAGCGACAGCTTTATGAGGAGCATCAGCACTGCTCTGCCTGAGCAGAACCATCACCGCCATAGGTTGTCAAATAACCCGGGTTTAACCCACACAGGTAAGTCCAATGGGGTGCAGGCATGTCCTCTATGCTTACAGCTTCCCGTGGGTGTTGGTTTGATACCGTTTGAGGACAGCCAAGGAGGCATCTGCAGGCAACAAAGGTAGGTGTGTGCTTGTGTGTGTGTTTCCTATGCAGATCCTAAGCCCAGTGTCACATGCAAGTAGGAGGAGTAAGAAGGGTTCCTGGCAAATCCGGGTTATGGATTGCATTTAAAAAGGCCCCGTGGGAGTGCAATGGGCCCCTGTCTTGCTGCTTAGCAATAATGGTATGGGTTTAGGTTCTGCTGTGTGTACTGGTGGTTGACTGCCCCCCAGCCCAGAGTGTGCATGGAAAATTGTCTGGCAGCCTCCCTGACAGCAAGCAGTGATAGTGCCCATGAAGGGCACCTTGTTGGGCCCGCCCCTTTCACGGTTATCGCTTCTCGGCCTTTTGGCTAAGATCAAGTGTAGTATCTGTTCTTATCAGTTTTTCATGCCGGTGGACAGTAACGCCGGTATGGGGCTGGTGGGGATGGGTGCTGCATGGAGGATGCAGGTGTACCAGGGCTTTCCGGGGCTGGTTCTGAGGAATCAGCTCGACGGCTGCCCCGATGTGACCTGTTCCCTCCGGGTCTCGCCATGAGGCTGAGAGGGTCTAGAGCCGAGGTACTTTTGTGCCTCGGGGAGTGGTGACCCCGAGGTGCCGAAACTCACTGGGAGGATAGGCTCACTGAGTTGAAGCACGGGCACCATAATCTCTTCACCTTGTGGCACTCACCTCTTGATTCCCGGCCTTCTGGCTAGGATCAGAGAAATTTTTATAGATCCGGCCGGATGTCCGGGCAGTATATCTGCACACATTCACTTATTTATTTCTTTTTTGTCTCACTGTGTCACTTTTTGCGTGTTGTGTGTTCACAGGATTGGTCAGGATGCGGTAGCCCTTCTGGGTGTCCCTCCTGGCGGTCTAGGGGAGGTGTGTGTGGCCATTAGGTTCCGCACCTCCCTGCAAACACCCCGGGTACTCCTGCTTTGGCAGGGTACCTACCGTAATCGGCTCTGCGGGCAGATACCTTGGCTAACGCCAAGGGGGATGCCGGGAGCATTTGTGGTCCCCTAGTAGCTTCGGCGAAAAGGGACATCGAACCTGGAACCTCGCAGGTACCTTTTGGTCCGGAGGCGAAGGGTAAGGTTTGTTGGGGGGCCTCTCTCCTATCGGAGAAGGGCTTGTGATAGACCGCATCCTTTGTGCACGTTTTTTTAGTGTAACACGTTTGCACTTTTTCTTGCACTTTGGGTGAATCGAAAGCACGTTCCTCGGCTTTAGAAAAATAAAATAATCTGTTCTTATCAGTTTAATATCTGATACGTCCCCTATCTGGGGACCATATATTAAATGGATTTTTGAGAACGGGGGCCGATTTCGAAGCTTGCTTCCGTCGCCCTATGCATTGACCCGATATGGCAGTATCTTCGGGTACAGTGCACCACCCCCTTACAGGGTTAAAAAGAAAGATTCCTACTTTCATTGCTACCTGCTTGCTGGCTAGCCAGCTAGCCAGCCCTGTGGGCCTTGCTGCTGCTGCAGCCAAAAAACAAAAGGTGGTGCTGCTGCTGCTTCTGCTGCTTCTGCTGCTTCTGCTTCTGCTTGTGTCTGGCCGCTGTTGGAGCGTCCAGGCACAGGACTTCTGCTGCTGCTGACTAAATGGCCTCCTTAATTGGATCATTTGAGTAGCCAGCACACCTGTGCAGGTAGGGCATGACATGATAGGCAGCTGCCTTGATAGCGGGTGGGTGCTGAATGTTCCTAATTGACAAAATAAGATTAATGCTTATAAAGAAATATAAAATCTCATCCCTTCCCCAATATCGCGCCACACCCCTACCCCTTAATTCCCTGGTTGAACTTGATGGACATATGTCTTTTTTCGACCGTACTAACTATGTAACTATGTAACATAACATGGGGGGGGGGGGGGGGGGGTCTCCTGGCTGTTCACACAGGTGTGTCATTGCTGTACATTGACCATGCATTGCTTCTGTGGTATTGCAAAGGCAAAGACAAATGCTTCCAGCCATCCATTGCACTAATGGATTGGTCATCAGCTGGCTGTCTATGTCCCGCATCAATATAGACCAAAGTACAGAGGGTTAGGCTATGCTATTGTGCACCTACCTGATGCATCAGAAGGTGCGAGGCCCTTGCTAAATTCTGTGCACAGACTTTGAGATCTATACTTTAGACTGTATCTAAACCTGCTCCAACATGGACTGACATTCTGGCCTACTTTCAGCCGATGCGACTTGTCTGTCGCTGAACAGTCGCTTTTTATGTATTCAGCACCTATGTATAATGTTGTAAAAATGCTCTAGAAGCTAAAGTCACAGAAATGTCACACATATTTGGCCTGCAACTTTCTGTGCGACAAATTCAGACAGGAAAAATCAGTATAAATCCTTAGAAAATTATCCCCCAGTGTCTCCATCTGCTGGCGGTATTGAATAAGCATTGCTGCACTGATGGGGTATGCATTAGACGAAAAAAAAGAAGAAAAAGAAGAATAATACGCCCAGAAAAGAGGCGAAAAGGAGAAAAATGTAAAAAAACGTGAAAAAAAAGTAAGAGGAAGAGAAGGGAAAAAAAGGTGGAAATGGGTTTAAAAGTGATTTCGGCGGAGAAATATATATATATATATATATATATATATATATATATATACGCGCACACACACACATATATATAAACGTATTCTCCGTTGAGATATTGCAGCCGCTGCTGTGTCCAGGCCCAGGAGCCTTAGCACTGTGCTGTGATGTCACTCAATACCACTGACATCACTAGGTGTAAACAACATCTCTCCTTTGCTGTGTATGTGACTATGGAGCTGTTTGGTGATGTCGTCTATTATGGCCTTCATAGAAGCAACAGGAGATTGTTGCATCCATCTAGAACCCTCAGAACTACAGTGCTATGATGTCACTCACTTCCACAGGCCTTGCAGACTGTAA
The DNA here is from genome assembly GCF_029499605.1 of Hyla sarda. Lineage (NCBI taxonomy): Eukaryota > Metazoa > Chordata > Amphibia > Anura > Hylidae > Hyla > Hyla sarda. Next base: position 132,708 of record NW_026610666.1, read on the forward strand.
ACAACAACAACCCAGCTTTGTTGTGTATGTAACCATAGGGATTTGTGATGTCACCTAGAACCTTCACAGCAGCGACAGCTTTATGAGGAGCATCAGCACTGCTCTGCCTGAGCAGAACCATCACCGCCATAGGTTGTCAAATAACCCGGATTTAACCCACACAGGTAAGTCCAATGGGGTGCAGGCATGTCCTCTATGCTTACAGCTTCCCGTGGGTGTTGGTTTGATACCGTTTGGGGACAGCCAAGGAGGCATCTGCAGGCAACAAAGGTAGGTGTGTGCTTGTGTGTGTGTTTCCTATGCAGATCCTAAGCCCAGTGTCACATGCAAGTAGGAGGAGTAAGAAGGGTTCCTGGCAAATCCGGGTTATGGATTGCATTTAAAAAGGCCCCGTGGGAGTGCAATGGGCCCCTGTCTTGCTGCTTAGCAATAATGGTATGGGTTTAGGTTCTGCTGTGTGTACTGGTGGTTGACTGCCCCCCAGCCCAGAGTGTGCATGGAAAATTGTCTGGCAGCCTCCCTGACAGCAAGCAGTGATAGTGCCCATGAAGGGCACCTTGTTGGGCCCGCCCCTTTCACGGTTATCGCTTCTCGGCCTTTTGGCTAAGATCAAGTGTAGTATCTGTTCTTATCAGTTTAATATTTAATACTTACCTGGCAGGGGAGATACCATGATCGCTACGGTCTGAAGAACTCCAAGCATTGTGGTAGAGATTTTGCGTAGTACGATTGCAGTACTTTTCGTTCTTATTAGAACCGCATTTCTCTAGAGCATACCACCTGAAGATCGTCTCCTGCCTGCCTCGGAACATCTGAAGAAGGAGAAGATCTTGAAGACTGCAGCTCCGGAAGAAGCCGACGAAGAACCTGGAAGAAGGGAATCGGCGGTGAATTCCGGAACAGCGGCGAAGAGGAAGGCGGCGCAGAATCTTTTCGAAGAAACTCGCTGCCTCTGGAGAAGGATTTGCATAGCTCCTCCCACCGGGACCGGATCTGCATAGCTCCTCCCACCCGGGAAAGAAGACTTTGCGAAGCCTCTCTCCACAAGTAAGCAAGGAAGCGGAAAAGAGCCTGCTGGAAGAAGCCATGGCCTCAACCAGCAAGTCCACCCAGGAGGCTGCAGGGCAAGGCCTGGAGGTCCAGCCCCAACCACAGCAAGCTTCAACCTCCACCACGGCAAGGCAGAAGGGCGGCAGAATTCCTAACCTGGAAGCTCCAACCCTGGAGCCCTGGATGAGGCAGACTGTTGCCTTGAAGCTCAAGCCCGTGGATGGAAGGGTGCCGGACATGTCCCACGACGTGTTCTGCAAGAAGATGCTGGCGGATCAAGGCTTCCCCACGGCTGACACCCTGGGAATAGCAACCTTCTTTTCGGGAATCTTCTACATCACCTTTGCCACCATTGGGACCTGTAGAAGATACTGGGAGGTGGTGAAAGCGGCGAGTCCCGAATCCCCTTTCTCTCGCTTTGTGGGCAACTGCCTTATTCAAAGAGAGGAGAGGCGGGTGACGGTCTCAATGCGGAACCCACACACCCCAGGCACGGACATCTCGACCTTCCTGAAGCGCTTCTGCACCGTGGTGAGGGAGCCCACCCGCATCCTGAACTCACTCGGATACTGGACCTGCAAGTGGTCTGTGGTCGTCAGACTCAACAAGAACCCTGCTTCTCCAGACGGACTACAGCACCTGCCAACGACATTTTCCTTGGGCAACTCCACAGGACTTATCTTCTACCCGGACATGCCGCAGACCTGCAGGAGATGCGGCAAGATGGGCCACGAGGGCAAGGACTGTACGGAGGATGCCTGCAGGTATTGCCGTGTGACAGGTCACACGACCAAGGACTGCCCCAAGAGCAAGACCTGCAACCTCTGCGGACTGGCAGCCCACAGCTACAAGGACTGCCCCCAGAGGGAGAGAACATGGGCATCTGTGGCAGCGAGAGCACCGAAGCCAGCCCCAGCTCCGGAGCCAACACCACGGATGGCCAAGCCGACCAAGGAGGGTAAGAAGGCGAAAGCCACCACCCCTGCCCCATCCCCCCCCTCCCCTGCCCCTCCCGCCCCATCCCCTGCCCCTCCCGCCCCATCTCCTGCCCCATCCCGCCCCACCCCTGCCCCATCCCGTCCCACCCCTGCCCCATCCCGTCCCACCCCTCCCCCTCCTGCCCCATCCCGTCCCACCCCTGCCCCTCCTACCCCATCCCGTCCCACCCCTGCCCCTCCTGCCCCATCCCGCCCCACCCCTGCCCCCCGTACCCCACCCCGGCCCACCCCTGCCCCGTCCTCCCCTGCCCGGCCCACCCCTGCCCCGTCCTCCCCTGCCCGGCCCACCCCTGCCCCGTCCTCCCCTGCCCGGGCACTCTCTCCTGCCCCCCGCCCCACCCAGCCTCCTTTCTCTCCTGGCCCAGCAGCACCTAACCCCCCTCCAGCTGCTGGTGCCCGCCCTTCGGAGGACTTTCCTGTGCTTCCTCCCCCAGGTACCATACAGAGGAAGAGGAAAGGAAGGGACAACGTATCAGAAGAGTCCCACAAAAGAAAGATAATCGAGACCTGCGAGACCCCTCAAGCTTCAGATGAGGAGGAGGAGATGGAGCAGGTCTGCGAGAGCCTTGAGGCTTCAGAAGGAGAGGAGGTGATGGAGCAGGCCCAAGTGGAGCAGGTCCAAGCAGAGCCAGTCCAAGCTCAATCTATGGAGGAGCTGCTGCAGGACCCAGAGGTTAAGAAAATCCTAGACACTCCGTCCAACACGGTCTACGACGAGTTCTTGGAAGGGCGCTACGAGAAGCCACAGGAGCCGACAGGCGCCAGAGAAGAGGACCCGTCCGACCAGACTGGTAACTAGTATCAGAACTAACCTCTCTTTTTATTCCCATGGCTGATCTCAACATCTTCTGCATTAATGTGAGGAGTATTAGAGCTTGGTTCAGATTTCAGACTGTTCTTACGTTCTTAGATTCCCAGAGGTGTGATGTTTACATGTTGCAGGAATGTGCTTTGTCTGCTTCTAGGTCTTACAACCATCTGGCCAGGCAGTGGCCTCACGGCCCTTCCTACTGGTCTGGTGGGGGCGACAATAGGTCTGCGGGGGTGGCCATCCTGATCAGGGGAGGTAACTTTGCACTTGATTCCGTCCGGGAGCTCGTCTGTGGCAGACTTCTTGTCGCAGACGGTTCCTGGGCGGGTGAGCCCGTGCGGCTCATCAACGTGTATGCCTCCCCTGAGAGGGATGTCCGACTGGAGGTTCTCCAGGCCCTGCGGGCTGAACTCGCCACCACTAGAGCAGTAGTGTTGGGTGGTGACTTCAACTGCCCCATTGAGGTGGAAGGGCGCAGTTCTGGCACATCCGCCAACCTGGACGTGACGTCTAAACTGCTGATTGAGATGGTGACGGAGGCATCCTTGCAGGACGTTGTCGGGTCCATCGGGAACGGCTCCGTAAACTATACGTGGAGCCGCCCCGATGGCTCGCTCCGTTCTCGGATAGACTTCATCTTCACTTCGAGAACAGTCAGAAAGGTGTCGTACTCTATGGTCCCCTGCTTCTTCTCTGACCACAGGGCCATTCGATTCCGGGGGACTCTGGGCCATGGATTCCCACCTGGCCCGGGCTCCTGGAAGTTGAATTGTGCCCTGTTGGAGCAGAGGGAGGTCATGGAGGAACTTAGGGATGCTTACCTTGTATGGCGAAATGACAAATGTCTGTTCAAGTGCATCAGCGATTGGTGGGAATATGTTAAAGTCGAATTCCGTTGTTTCTTTCAGGCAAAAGGCAGACAACAGGCGTGTGCGAAGAAGTGGGACTTGAGGAAACTGCAGCGCGAGCTGCGGTCCCTGCAGGACCTGCTCCAGTGTGGCTGGGACGTCAGGGAGGAGCTGGAGGAGACCAAAAAGAGCTTGAAAAGGCACTTTGAGGAGGAATCCAAGCGAATCGTCTTTCGTTCCAAGGTGGAGAACCTGGAGAAGGGTGAGAAATGTAACTCTTTCTTTTTCAGGAAGCTCCATGCCGGCCACACGCCCCTGACTGAGCTACGAGATGAGACCGGACACATGAGGAGCGGCAAGGAGGAAGTGGTGGGGGTCGTCCACGACTTCTACAGCAACCTCTACGCCCCCAAGTCATCCGACCCCGAAGCCGCCGAGAGGTTCCTGTCAGGTGTCACTAACGTTGTTGATCCCGCAGGTGCGGCGGCTATGGACGATCCCTTGACGGTGGGGGAGCTGCTCTCTGCCGCTAAATCCTTTAAGCCCGGCAGGACCCCGGGCAGTGACGGTCTCCCGGCCGAGCTCTACGTAGCGCTGGGTGACCTGATCTGTCCGGACCTGTTGGAGGTGTACGAGGAGATGGTGGTGGGGGGCAGAATGCCTCCGTCGTTGAGGGAAGGGATGATCACGATCTTGTATAAGCGGAAGGGGGAGAGATGTGACCTGAAAAACTGGCGTCCCATCTCTCTCCTGAACGTGGACTACAAGATCCTCGCCAAGGTGCTGGCCAACAGGCTGAAACCTGTCATGGGGCAGATCGTCCATCCGGACCAGACCTGCAGCATTCCTGGCCGCAGGATTGCCGACAGCCTTGCCCTTGTGAGAGACACGGTCCATTACATCCAGGACCGCGGGGGCCGCGCCGCCCTGGTCAGCTTAGATCAGGAGAAGGCGTTCGACCGTGTCTCCCACGCATTCATGGACAGGGTTTTGCGCAGGCTGGGTCTGGGGAAGATGTTTTGCTCTTTTGTTAACGTTATGTATTTTGACATTTACAGCACGGTGTTGGTGAACGGCTGGAAGACTGACCCCTTTCCTATTCTTTCAGGGGTTAGACAAGGCTGCCCTCTTTCACCTCTCCTTTTTGTTTGTGTTATAGAGCTCTTCGCTGAGACTATCCGGCAGAATGGAGAGATCAGAGGGATCACCGCACCAGGACCAGATCGCCACGAGGTCAAGTGCTCGCTCTACATGGACGACGTGACCGTCTTCTGCGCTGACCAGCGTTCGGTGACTGCACTCGTCCAGACCTGCGAGGACTTCGGCAGAGCTTCGGGGGCAAAAGTCAACTGCGGGAAGTCGGAGGCCATGCTCTTCGGGAAGTGGCACATGGCTTCTTCCGCCCCCTTCCCCTTTGCCGTTAAGCCGGACTTCATTCAAATTCTTGGAGTCTGGTTCGGGAAGGAAGGAGCGGCCCTTAAGTCTTGGCAAGACCGACTAGGAAGGATAAACTCAAAGATCGGACTGTGGAGCTCCAGAAAGCTCACGATGGAAGGCAAGGCACTTGTCCTGCGGAGTGAAGTTTTGCCTGTGCTCCAATATACCGCACAGGCCTGGCCTCCCCATACCACCGTTTGCAAGGCCATCACCCGGACAGTGTTTGGCTTCGTCTGGGGCAAAATGGACAGAGTCAAGAGGACCGTGATGTACAAGGAACCCCGCAAGGGTGGGAAGGGAATACCCGACATCCCCGCTCTGCTGAGGGCCTCCTTTGCATGTGTCACGGTGCAGCGGACTCTTGTTGAAAAGACTGGCTCAGCGGGCAGGTCCATGTCTCGCTTGCTTCTCATGCCCCTCTGGAGACAGCTGGGCTGGGACAAGTGGGACAGCTCCATCCCTTACAACTGGAACACTCCCTGGTTCTATGGGGATGTTGTCCGGTTTGTGAGGGAGCACCAGCTGGAAGGACTGAAACCAGACCTATGGAAGCCAAAGACAATCCACAAGCTCATCCGAGCTAAGGACTCGACCGAGCTGGTTCCGGGACTCCCCGCAGCCACTGCAGAGACAGTTTGGAACAATGTGGCCTCAAAGCGGCTTACCAATGGACACAAGGACTTGTCGTGGATGGCCGTCATGGGAGGTCTCTCTCTCAGGTCATTCATGCATGCCCGCAACCTGTGCAAGACCCGGTACTGCCCCCGTTGCCCCTACGTGGAGGAAACATCTTTCCACGTGTTTTGGCAGTGCCCCTTTGCACAGGGTCTGTTGGACGCCCTAGAACAGGAACTCAGAGACTCAGTGCCCAGGAGCTGCCTATCGTACCATTCGGTGCTTTACGGCCTGTTCCCTGGGACCCACGACGTGGAGGCCATCCAGGAGGCCTGGCGCCTTATGAACTGTTTTAAGGACGCAGTGTGGCTTGCCAGGAACCGCCTCGTGATCAACAGGGAAAACATGTCCGTCCGGGACTGCCGCAGGTTCATCAAGAACCTGCTTAGAGACTATTACATCTTGGACAGCTCGGCCGTTGATGAGGAAGAAGAGGAGTGAAGACCCCTCTCCTTCTCCCATGTCTCCCTGAAGATACAGCCCAACAGTTTGGCCCTGTGATCCGCCCCCTCCCTACCCCCACATAGTCGCCCACACCCCTACCCCGATCACAGATTGTATTATTTGGTTTTTGTTTGATCTCTTGTGCTTTTCTATTGCAGGATTGAGCTGAATGTTAGAGTAGCATGGTGTGCGATGTATAGCTTAGGGAACCTTTGCTGTGTATTGTACTATCATGCTTTGTGTGACTGTAATTTATTGTACGACTTGTAATGACTGAACGGAATATATATACGCGCACACACACACATATATATAAACGTATTCTCCGTTGAGATATTGCAGCCGCTGCTGTGTCCAGGCCCAGGAGCCTTAGCACTGTGCTGTGATGTCACTCAATACCACTGACATCACTAGGTGTAAACAACATCTCTCCTTTGCTGTGTATGTGACTATGGAGCTGTTTGGTGATGTCGTCTATTATGGCCTTCATAGAAGCAACAGGAGATTGTTGCATCCATCTAGAACCCTCAGAACTACAGTGCTATGATGTCACTCACTTCCACAGGCCTTGCAGACTGTAAACAACAACAACCCAGCTTTGTTGTGTATGTAACCATAGGGATTTGTGATGTCACCTAGAACCTTCACAGCAGCGACAGCTTTATGAGGAGCATCAGCACTGCTCTGCCTGAGCAGAACCATCACCGCCATAGGTTGTCAAATAACCCGGGTTTAACCCACACAGGTAAGTCCAATGGGGTGCAGGCATGTCCTCTATGCTTACAGCTTCCCGTGGGTGTTGGTTTGATACCGTTTGGGGACAGCCAAGGAGGCATCTGCAGGCAACAAAGGTAGGTGTGTGCTTGTGTGTGTGTTTCCTATGCAGATCCTAAGCCCAGTGTCACATGCAAGTAGGAGGAGTAAGAAGGGTTCCTGGCAAATCCGGGTTATGGATTGCATTTAAAAAGGCCCCGTGGGAGTGCAATGGGCCCCTGTCTTGCTGCTTAGCAATAATGGTATGGGTTTAGGTTCTGCTGTGTGTACTGGTGGTTGACTGCCCCCCAGCCCAGAGAGTGCATGGAAAATTGTCTGGTAGCCTCCCTGACAGCAAGCAGTGATAGTGCCCATGAAGGGCACCTTGTTGGGCCCGCCCCTTTCACGGTTATCGCTTCTCGGCCTTTTGGCTAAGATCAAGTGTAGTATCTGTTCTTATCAGTTTAATATCTGATACGTCCCCTATCTGGGGACCATATATTAAATGGATTTTTGAGAACGGGGGCCGATTTCGAAGCTTGCTTCCGTCGCCCTATGCATTGACCCGATATGGCAGTATCTTCGGGTACAGTGCACCACCCCCTTACAGGGTTAAAAAGAAAGATTCCTACTTTCATTGCTACCTGCTTGCTGGCTAGCCAGCTAGCCCGCCCTGTGGGCCTTGCTGCTGCTGCAGCCAAAAAACAAAAGGTGGTGCTGCTGCTGCTTCTGCTTCTGCTTGTGTCTGGCCGCTGTTGGAGCGTCCAGGCACAGGACTTCTGCTGCTGCTGACTAAATGGCCTCCTTAATTGGATCATTTGAGTAGCCAGCACACCTGTGCAGGTAGGGCATGACATGATAGGCAGCTGCCTTGATAGCGGGTGGGTGCTGAATGTTCCTAATTGACAAAATAAGATTAATGCTTATGAAGAAATATAAAATCTCATCCCTTCCCCAATATCGCGCCACACCCCTACCCCTTAATTCCCTGCTTGAACTTGATGGACATATGTCTTTTTTCGACCGTACTAACTATGTAACTATGTAACATAACATGGGGGGGGGGGGGGGGTCTCCTGGCTGTTCACACAGGTGTGTCATTGCTGTACATTGACCATGCATTGCTTCTGTGGTATTGCAAAGGCAAAGACAAATGCTTCCAGCCATCCATTGCACTAATGGATTGGTCATCAGCTGGCTGTCTATGTCCCGCATCAATATAGACCAAAGTACAGAGGGTTAGGCTATGCTATTGTGCACCTACCTGATGCATCAGAAGGTGCGAGGCCCTTGCTAAATTCTGTGCACAGACTTTGAGATCTATACTTTAGACTGTATCTAAACCTGCTCCAACATGGACTGACATTCTGGCCTACTTTCAGCCGATGCGACTTGTCTGTCGCTGAACAGTCGCTTTTTATGTATTCAGCACCTATGTATAATGTTGTAAAAATGCTCTAGAAGCTAAAGTCGCAGAAATGTCACACATATTTGGCCTGCAACTTTCTGTGCGACAAATTCAGACAGGAAAAATCAGTATAAATCCTTAGAAAATTATCCCCCAGTGTCTCCATCTGCTGGCGGTATTGAATAAGCATTGCTGCACTGATGGGGTATGCATTAGACGAAAAAAAAGAAGAAAAAGAAGAATAATACGCCCAGAAAAGAGGCGAAAAGGAGAAAAACGTAAAAAAACGTGAAAAAAAAGTAAGAGGAAGAGAAGGGAAAAAAAGGTGGAAATGGGTTTAAAAGTGATTTCGGCGGAGAAATATATATATATATATATATATATATATATATATATTTATTTATACGCGCACACACACACATATATATAAACGTATTCTCCGTTGAGATATTGCAGCCGCTGCTGTGTCCAGGCCCAGGAGCCTTAGCACTGTGCTGTGATGTCACTCAATACCACTGACATCACTAGGTGTAAACAACATCTCTCCTTTGCTGTGTATGTGACTATGGAGCTGTTTGGTGATGTCGTCTATTATGGCCTTCATAGAAGCAACAGGAGATTGTTGCATCCATCTAGAACCCTCAGAACTACAGTGCTATGATGTCACTCACTTCCACAGGCCTTGCAGAGTGTAAACAACAACAACCCAGCTTTGTTGTGTATGTAACCATAGGGATTTGTGATGTCACCTAGAACCTTCACAGCAGCGACAGCTTTATGAGGAGCATCAGCACTGCTCTGCCTGAGCAGAACCATCACCGCCATAGGTTGTCAAATAACCCGGGTTTAACCCACACAGGTAAGTCCAATGGGGTGCAGGCATGTCCTCTATGCTTACAGCTTCCCGTGGGTGTTGGTTTGATACCGTTTGGGGACAGCCAAGGAGGCATCTGCAGGCAACAAAGGTAGGTGTGTGCTTGTGTGTGTGTTTCCTATGCAGATCCTAAGCCCAGTGTCACATGCAAGTAGGAGGAGTAAGAAGGGTTCCTGGCAAATCCGGGTTATGGATTGCATTTAAAAAGGCCCCGTGGGAGTGCAATGGGCCCCTGTCTTGCTGCTTAGCAATAATGGTATGGGTTTAGGTTCTGCTGTGTGTACTGGTGGTTGACTGCCCCCCAGCCCAGAGTGTGCATGGAAAATTGTCTGGCAGCCTCCCTGACAGCAAGCAGTGATAGTGCCCATGAAGGGCACCTTGTTGGGCCCGCCCCTTTCACGGTTATCGCTTCTCGGCCTTTTGGCTAAGATCAAGTGTCTTGCCCTAAGGTATTCGGGTACCCCTCTCCTCGGCCTTGTGGGATCGCCCAGGTTTATTGCCTGGGCTTCACCCACCTGCTGCTATTGGGGAGAGGGCTTAGTCCCAGGATAACGGGAAGGTGATCATCGGAGGACGGGTCTGCCGGAGAGGATGGCTAATGCGCCGAACGCTCCTAATACAGTACGGCTGTTTATCGAGGAGGAAAAGAGGAGTGCCTACGGGATTTTGCATGTCCAGCAGAAGGTCGTGGAAGGAGTGCTGAGGATGCCGCATGCTTCCATCTTCTGTGTCCAGGTCTTTCCCAGCCAAGGATTCTTTGACGTGACCTTCTACAACCTGGATGATCTCCGTACCTGTCTCTACCGGAGTAAGGAGAATGCTTCTCACCCTGACCTACAAGGGATCCGATTCATTTCCTGCGAGGCTCGGCCTAAGAAAGTTCCAGTGGTAGTGCATATGTACAACCCTTTTGTGCGGGATGAGGAGATCCAGACCTTTCTAAGAAGGTATTGTGTGTCTGTTTCTGGTGCGGAGAGGAAAAATAACATCCTGGGGACTTTCACAGGCATGAGACGTTTTTGGGTGGAGTTTAGGCCTGCCCCCGAGGGTGGTGCTGAAGGTTTTTGTCACCCCCCGCAGAACTTTGCGATAGGGAACAACAGGGGGTTTCTGCACTACCCGGGGATGCCAAGTTTTTGCCGGGACTGTTTTTGCTTTGGTCATACCAGAGAGAACTGTACAACCGGGCAAGTTTGCAGGAACTGCCACAAGCCTGATCACCGCACTGCAGACTGTCCCGAGAAACGCAAGTGTCATTTCTGTGGTTCTTCGGATCACCTGGCTAGGAGTTGCCCCACTTACCAGTCCGGGGCACCCCGATCATATGCAATGGCTCTTCGAGGTGGGACAGTTCCTGAGGACTCCAATGCTGCCAGGGCAGGCGATGCAGAGGTTAGCGTGCTGACCAGTGAAGCAGAGTCTGCCCCTGTTTTTCCTTCCATTTCTAGGTCTGTTCCGGATGCTTTGGTGGCAGAGGGGGAGAAGGCGGAGTCTGTTTCGGGGGCATCTGTTTCGGAGGCCTCTGATCCCCCAGAGGAGATGACTGTGGACAAAGAATCCTTGAAGAGAAAGATGCCGGTGGAAGAATCGGAGGATGACTGTCCGACTCCTCAGAGTCAAAGGATTGAGGACTTTCCTAGCCCGGGAAGGGAGGAGGCAGGTGGAGGGTCGTCATGTCAGATTGATTCTGACTCCTCTTTATCCTCCCTGGGCACAGGTTATTTGGAGGAATGTTCAGTCAAAAAATTGACAAAGACTCTTAAGTTTAAGGAAGGGGAGGCAAAAAATAAGGGTAGAGGTCGGGGAAAGGCTAGGCCTCCTTTTGATAATGCTTGATTTTGTATTTCCTTTTTTTCCTTCAAATGTTTGAATGAGTTTAACAATTGGTTCTCTAAATGTCCGCAGTATTAGATCTTTAGAAAGGAGATCCGCCATTTTTGATTTACTTTCTGGATATTCTTTTGATGTTTTAGGTCTCCAGGAGTGCTGCTTGGATGGGGAGCCAAATATCTCCTGGCCTTATGGGCAATCGGTATGGTCTGGTTCAATGGAACGTAATTCGGGGGTGGGGATTTTGTTCAAAAGTAATGAGTTTGTTGTTAAAAAAGTTGTCCATATTGTTCCGGGTAGGGTATTATTAGTGCATTTTATTTTCAGGGGTTTCACATATAAAGTAATTAATGTTTATGCTCCAACTGGGAGGAAGGAAAGAGGGGAGGTGTTTGAGAAATTATATTTCTTTTTGAGTGGGAGGGATGATGTGTTCCTTATAGGGGATTTCAATTGTATAATAACAGAGGGGGATAGGAGTAGTACTACGGTGGGTGGTGGGTCTGGTTTAGACAGTACTAGTAAGCAGCTTAAAGAGATTGTAAATTTATTTGGGTTAAAGGATTCCTTTGTTGCCCATAATGATGGTACTATCGGTTATACATATTTTTCTAACAATACAAGTTCGCGTATTGATTTCATTTTTGTCTCAAAACTAATGTCTGTTTCTAATTTCAGACGGAGGAGGTTACCGTTCACGGATCATGCCTGGATTGAGTGTGTGGTAAAAGGTGGTGGTCTAAGTGAGTATGGAAAGGGTGTTTGGAAGTTGAATGTGTCTTTATTGGATAATGAATGTGTATTACAAGAATATAGGGAGCGTTTTGATGGATGGGTGTTGAGGAAGGATGCATTTTATAGTGTGGTTGAGTGGTGGGAGTGGGTGAAGTTAGAGACTAAAAGGTTTTTTATTAAAAAAGGGTGTGAGAAAGGGAGGAAAGATAGAGAAGAGTATGAGAGATGGCAAAGAAGGTTAGAGTATTTGTATGAATTGAGGCGTTTGGGGATGAGTGTTGAGAAGGAGATTGAGGAAGCTCGTGGAAGTGTGAATGAGTGTCTGGAGAGGAATGGAAGGAAGATTATTGCACAGGCTAGGGTTGAAGTGAAAGAGAAGGATGAGAAATGTAGCAAATTTTTCTTTAAAAAGGCATTCAGTAAAAAAACTGAGATGATGAGTGTTTTTAAGAATGATGGGGTAGAGGTCTTTGGTAAGGATGAGGTGTTAGAGGAAGTGTGGAAGTTTTATTCTGATTTATTCACGGAGAAGGAGCGGGACGTGACTCTAGAGGAGGAATGTTTGGGATATGTGGATAAGCGTTTGGATGAAATTGATGGGTTCTTTATGGAAGAGGATGTGAGGAAGAGTGAGGTGGAGGATGCTGTGAATGGGATGAAGAAAGGAAAGGTGGCAGGGAGTGATGGTTTGCCTGTGGAATTTTATCTTGTGTTTTGGGATATGTTAGGGGATTATGTATGGGAGGTGTGTAAGGAAGTACTTAGGAGAGGGAAGTTATCTAAAAGTATGAGTGAGAGTGTGACTGTGTTATTGTTTAAAAAAGGGGATAAGAGGGATCTTAAAAATTGGAGGCCTATAGCGCTCTTGAATTGTGATTACAAAATTATTGCTAAAGTTATTGCGAATAGGTTAAAGGATGTGATTGATTGTATGGTAGGTGAGGAGCAAATGTGTGCAGTGCCTGATCGTAGGATTTCTGAATGTCTGTTAGGTCTGAGGGATGTATTGTGGGACTGTAAAACTAGGAAGCAAGGTGTGGCTGTTGTTACGGTGGATTTTGAAAAAGCGTATGATAGGGTGGTGCATGATTTATTGTTTAGGGTTTTGAGGAGGATGAATGTGCCGGACAGAATGGTGAAGTGGATTGAATGTTTGTATAGGGACATTTATAGTAAGATTCAGGTCAATGGTTTTCTGAGTAGGGAGGTGAGTATAAAATCTGGAGTGCGGCAGGGGTGTCCCCTGTCGCCAATTCTTTTTATTTGTATGATTGAGCCTTTGTTGGGGATGATTAGGAGAGATAAGGTGATGCGGGGTATAGAAATACCTGGTAGTCATGGGAAGGATATGCGAGTGATTGGTTACATGGATGATGTTACTGTTGTATGTAAGTCAATGGCAGGGGTAAGGCGTGCTAAGTTATTGATTGAGTGTTTCTGTTTAATGAGTGGGTTTAAGCTTAATGTTGGGAAGAGTGGTTGTAAATTTTTTGAGGGGTGGGGAGAGAGTGGGTTGTGCGAGTGGCCTGTGAGAGAGGGGGGTGTGGAAGTGCTTGGGGTGGTGTTTGATAATGATTTGTATGGGAAAGAAAGTTGGGAGAGGGTTTTGGGGAGGGTGGGGAATAAAATAAACTTCTGGTCTTTAAGGACTTTATCGATTGAGGGAAGGATTCTGGTTATTAAAGCTGTTATAATTCCTATTTTGCTTTATGTTAATTATGTGTTTCCTCCACCGGATAGGTGTCTGGCAAGAATTATCAGGCAGATCTTTGTTTTCTTATGGAATTCAAGGATGGAGAAATTGAGTCGTGGGAAGGTGGTGAAAAGCAGAATGCATGGTGGTAAAGGAATGATGAATGTGGAAGTGTTCCTGGCTGTGAAGTATGTCAGTTTTTGTCTCGCTATAAGTAAGAAGGAATGTGTGTTTGGGTGCATGGTAAGGTATTTGGCTGGTAATGTGTTGTTGAAATATAAGCTAATGGAAAGGGACTTAAGGGTACCTGTAAGTTTTGAGGTTCCTTGGTTCTATCAGAGAATAGGGCGGTGTGTCAGGAAAAATAATCTGGAATGTGTGACTGAATGGAATGATAGTAAGAAGGTGATGAAAGTGTTGGAGCAGAGAGAAACAGTGGAATGTGTGGGAGGTCTGTCTGAGAAGGATTGTAAGGTAGTGTGGAAAAATGTCAGTCACAAGGAACTGACAAATAAACAAAAGGACTTGTCTTGGATGTTAGCTCATGGGTGTCTGCCAACAAGGGAATTTCAGAGGAGAAGGAGATTGGTAGACAGTGAAGTGTGTCCCAGGGATGGTTGCGGTGGATGTGAAAATTATGTACATGTGTTTTGGGAGTGTGGTTATGCGAAGTCTGTGTGGAGAAGAATGTCTGGTCTAATTAAAAATCTTACTGGAATTGAAATCTTATCCTTTAATATGATGATGTTTGGTTTGTGTGCAGTGGAGAAAGAGAAGGCAAGAGTGTTATGGTTCATAGTAAATTGTGTAAAAGAGGTTCTGTGGGATGTAAGGAATATTAGGATTTTCAATCAAACTGAAGTAAGTGTGAAGGAGTGTCTGGGCATGATCCGTGGTAAAATTTACCTTTACGTATTATGTGATAGGAAAAACTATGGTTCTGATGATGCAGAGGGGATCTGGAAACACAAAAAATGGAAGTACTGGTTATGATTGTATTCTTATTTGTCTTTCTTTTTCTTTTCTTACAGATTATATCTTGATATGAAGGGACAGTTGGAGGGACAGAATCCGCTGCAATTTATTTTTTCTGAGGGAAAGTCATGAAGGGAAAGCTTTTTGTTATATGTACATGTAAAGACATGCTTCCTGTATATATTGTATATGTCAAATATGTGTTATTCATGTGTTTTCAGATGAATATGTAATTTTGTGAATGATTTACTTGGTTATGTATTGTATATTTCCTTTTCAATAAAAAAAAAAAAAAAAAAAAAAAAAAATCTGTTCTTATCAGTTTAATATCTGATACGTCCCCTATCTGGGGACCATATATTAAATGGATTTTTGAGAACGGGGGCCGATTTCGAAGCTTGCTTCCGTCGCCCTATGCATTGACCCGATATGGCAGTATCTTCGGGTACAGTGCACCACCCCCTTACAGGGTTAAAAAGAAAGATTCCTACTTTCATTGCTACCTGCTTGCTGGCTAGCCAGCTAGCCAGCCCTGTGGGCCTTGCTGCTGCTGCAGCCAAAAAACAAAAGGTGGTGCTGCTGCTGCTTCTGCTGCTTCTGCTTCTGCTTGTGTCTGGCCGCTGTTGGAGCGTCCAGGCACAGGACTTCTGCTGCTGCTGACTAAATGGCCTCCTTAATTGGATCATTTGAGTAGCCAGCACACCTGTGCAGGTAGGGCATGACATGATAGGCAACTGCCTTGATAGCGGGTGGGTGCTGAATGTTCCTAATTGACAAAATAAGATTAATGCTTATAAAGAAATATAAAATCTCATCCCTTCCCCAATATCGCGCCACACCCCTACCCCTTAATTCCCTGGTTGAACTTGATGGACATATGTCTTTTTTCGACCGTACTAACTATGTAACTATGTAACATAACATGGGGGGGGGGGGGGTCTCCTGGCTGTTCACACAGGTGTGTCATTGCTGTACATTGACCATGCATTGCTTCTGTGGTATTGCAAAGGCAAAGACAAATGCTTCCAGCCATCCATTGCACTAATGGATTGGTCATCAGCTGGCTGTCTATGTCCCGCATCAATATAGACCAAAGTACAGAGGGTTAGGCTATGCTATTGTGCACCTACCTGATGCATCAGAAGGTGCGAGGCCCTTGCTAAATTCTGTGCACAGACTTTGAGATCTATACTTTAGACTGTATCTAAACCTGCTCCAACATGGACTGACATTCTGGCCTACTTTCAGCCGATGCGACTTGTCTGTCGCTGAACAGTCGCTTTTTATGTATTCAGCACCTATGTATAATGTTGTAAAAATGCTCTAGAAGCTAAAGTCGCAGAAATGTCACACATATTTGGCCTGCAACTTTCTGTGCGACAAATTCAGACAGGAAAAATCAGTATAAATCCTTAGAAAATTATCCCCCAGTGTCTCCATCTGCTGGCGGTATTGAATAAGCATTGCTGCACTGATGGGGTATGCATTAGACGAAAAAAAAGAAGAAAAAGAAGAATAATACGCCCAGAAAAGAGGCGAAAAGGAGAAAAACGTAAAAAAACGTGAAAAAAAAGTAAGAGGAAGAGAAGGGAAAAAAAGGTGGAAATGGGTTTAAAAGTGATTTCGGCGGAGAAATATATATATATATATATATATATATATATATATATATATATATATACGCGCACACACACACATATATATAAACGTATTCTCCGTTGAGATATTGCAGCCGCTGCTGTGTCCAGGCCCAGGAGCCTTAGCACTGTGCTGTGATGTCACTCAATACCACTGACATCACTAGGTGTAAACAACATCTCTCCTTTGCTGTGTATGTGACTATGGAGCTGTTTGGTGATGTCGTCTATTATGGCCTTCATAGAAGCAACAGGAGATTGTTGCATCCATCTAGAACCCTCAGAACTACAGTGCTATGATGTCACTCACTTCCACAGGCCTTGCAGACTGTAAACAACAACAACCCAGCTTTGTTGTGTATGTAACCATAGGGATTTGTGATGTCACCTAGAACCTTCACAGCAGCGACAGCTTTATGAGGAGCATCAGCACTGCTCTGCCTGAGCAGAACCATCACCGCCATAGGTTGTCAAATAACCCGGGTTTAACCCACACAGGTAAGTCCAATGGGGTGCAGGCATGTCCTCTATGCTTACAGCTTCCCGTGGGTGTTGGTTTGATACCGTTTGGGGACAGCCAAGGAGGCATCTGCAGGCAACAAAGGTAGGTGTGTGCTTGTGTGTGTGTTTCCTATGCAGATCCTAAGCCCAGTGTCACATGCAAGTAGGAGGAGTAAGAAGGGTTCCTGGCAAATCCGGGTTATGGATTGCATTTAAAAAGGCCCCGTGGGAGTGCAATGGGCCCCTGTCTTGCTGCTTAGCAATAATGGTATGGGTTTAGGTTCTGCTGTGTGTACTGGTGGTTGACTGCCCCCCAGCCCAGAGTGTGCATGGAAAATTGTCTGGCAGCCTCCCTGACAGCAAGCAGTGATAGTGCCCATGAAGGGCACCTTGTTGGGCCCGCCCCTTTCACGGTTATCGCTTCTCGGCCTTTTGGCTCAGATCAAGTGTAAACTTGGTCTGGGTCAGGGGTGCGTGTTTCTCTGCTTGCAGAGGGTTTTTTCAGGAGGCGATACTGTGGTCTCAGACCGACAGAGAAGATGGCAGCTGGATTCGTTAAGAACACTATTCGGGTGAAGGTGGAGGTTTCTGATGTGGAGAAGAATAAGATCACGTTTGTGGGGCGTCGTTTGGTGGAGGACATGGCCGGGATACCGATGAAGGACGTCTTTTGCTTACAGGAAAGTAAGCGGCAAGGTATATATGATGTGAGTTTCTACACTATTAATGGGTGCCTGTCCTTTTACCAGAGCCTGCGTGAGAATGTGGAAAATACCATTATGAAGAATGTGTCGTTTGAGCCTTTGTTTGAGTTGGAGGAGAAACCCCTTTTAGTCCGTGTATACAACCCGTTTATGGATGTGAAGTTGGTGGAAAATTTTTTGAAGCAGTACTGTGAGACTGTCAGAGGAGGGATTGCACAGAAGAGCATATTGGGAGTGTTTAATGCGGAGTATAAGTTTTTAGTGAAGTTGAAGCAAGATGCCAGTGGAATTTACGGAGTGCAGCATCCCCCGGCGAGTTTTTCTATTGCGGGGCAGAGAGGTTATCTTACCTACCCTGGGCAGCCCATGTTCTGCAGAAAGTGCCATATGTTTGGGCATGTGAAGGAGAATTGTGCGGCTGTGAGAGTGTGCAGGAATTGCCAGAAAGAGGGACATGAGGCCAATGCGTGTCCTGAGCCAAAAAAATGCCATGTATGTGGAGAGGCTGGACATGTGATGAGAGAGTGCCCGGAAGAGAGAAAAAGGAGGGAGGAGGAGAAGATCGAAAGACAGAAAGAGGTAGAAAGGAAGCAGGAGGAGGGAAAGAGATACCTGGAAGAGAGAGATAAAATGGAGACAAGTGCTGTGATGGAGGGGACTCCAGTTTTGGAGGGGACTCCAGTTTTGGAGGGAAATCCAATTTTGGAGGGAAAGCCCATTTTGGAGGGAAAATCCGTTTTGGCGGGAAAACCTGGACTTAAGCTTATGGAGAGCAAGACTGTGGCTGTGGTGCAGAAGGAGTTGGAGGAAGAGATGGAGAATGAGCCTGTGATTGAAGATTTTACTACCGATTCAGAGAGTGCTGTGTCTTCAGGAAGGCATAGAGGGAAGAAAGTGGCGGATGATTTGTGTCACAGGTATCCAAAAAAAGCGAGAAAGAAAGAATGGGCTGAGAGGAGTGAGGAGACTTCGTTTAGTTCGAGAAACCCTTTCGAACCATTATTTAGATCCGAGGTGGATCAGGAAGGTGATGGACAAGTACCGCTTGGTACCTTAACCCGTAGAACATCGCATTGATTGGTGTTTTCTTTTGTATATAGGTGATTGTTTTGTTGTTGTTTTTTCCTTTGTTTGTTTTTTTCATATGGGGATAGTAGTATGTCTTTTAAAATCATTTCATCTAATGTTAGGGTGTTTAGGAGTAGGGTTAGGAGGGCTGCAATTTTGCAGGAGTTGGCAGGTATGGGGGCTGATGTTATTTGTGTACAAGAGTGTGGGTTGGTGGAAGAGGTAGGGAAGGGGGAGTGGGGATATGGGGATTCTGTGTGGTCTATGTCTTCTGTAAATAGGAATGATGGGGTTGGTGTGTTATTTAAGGATAAGATGTTCAAGGTAGAGAGCCATACAGTGATTGAAGAGGGAAGGTGTTTGATGGTTAAGGTGGAGGTGGGTGGAGTTAAGGTTCGAATATTTAATGTGTATGCGTCTGTTAAGAAGAATGAGAGGGTGGAGTTGTTTGAGAAGTTAAAGTTGTTTTTGCCGGGGAGAGAGCCTATGGTATGTGTGGGGGATTTCAATTGTGAGATTGAAGGGAGTAAGATCGATGTATCTGGTAGGATGTTGAGGAATGTGGTGAATGATTTGAGGTTGCAAGATGTGGCTAAATTGTGTAATGTTGATGTGTGTCCGACTTATTTTTCAGATAGGGGAAAGTGTGCTTCAAGATTGGATATGTGTTTTGTGTCAAAAGGAGTGGTGGGTAGGGAGTATATGCAAATGAAGGTATTGTATTCAGATCATGAGTGTGTAAGATGTGATTTGGGGTTTAATGTGGAATGTTTGAGTGGGCGGGGTTTATGGAAATTGAATGTTAGTTTGATGGAGGAGGGAGGGGTGTATGAGAGGTATGTGAAGAAGTATGAGGTTTGGAAGAGGAGGAAAGCTGATTTTGTGGATGTATTGCAGTGGTGGAGTTGGGTGAAGGAGAGAACGCATGTTTTCTTTAAAAGAGAGGGGTATAAGAGAGCTGCGGGAAAGAGAAGAAGGTATGAGTGGCTGCAGAAGAGATTGATCTTTTTGAAAAAATGGAGGAAGAGTGGTGGTTGTGTGGAGAGTGAGATTGAAGAGATTAAGAAGGAAGTAGAGAAGTGGATGTTGGAGAGAGGAAGAGAGATTGTGTATCAGGCTAAGTTGAATAAGTTGGAGAAGGGTGAGAGATGCTCAAGGTTTTTCTTTAAAAGGGTGTCTGGTAAAAGAGAGGAGTTGATAGAGGTGTATGATAAGGATGGTGTGATGGTTAAAGGTAAAAGAGTGTTGAGTGTGGTTGAGGATTTTTATAAGGATTTATATGCTGAGAAGGAGTGTGATATGGGTCTGCAGTCTGAGGTGATTGGGAAGATTGAGAGCAGAGTGCATGACAGGGAGGCAGATAGCCTGGTGAAAGGTGTGGGAGTGAAAGAATTGGAGTTGGTGATTAAAAGTATGGCTAGAAATAAGACACCAGGTGAGGATGGGTTGCCGGTGGAATTTTATGCTAGAATGTGGGAGACGGTTAAAGTGGATTTGGTGGAGATTTATGATTTTGTGTGCAAGAATGGTAGATTGGAGGAAAGTATGAAGAGTGGAGTGGTGGTATTGATCTTTAAAAAAGGGGATAGAAAGGATGTGAGGAATTGGAGACCGATTACGTTATTGAATGTTGATTATAAAATTCTTGCAAAGGTGTTGGCAAATAGAATGAGGGATGTGATTGATCAGGTGATTGGAGAAGAACAAGTATGTGGTGTGCCAAAAAGAAGGATAAGTGAGAATTTGGGTTTGTTGCGTGATGTATTATGGGATTGCTTGGGTAGAGATCAGTGTGTTGGAGTGTTGTCTTTGGATTTTGAGAAAGCTTTTGATAGGTTGTCACATGAGTTTTTATTTAAAGTGTTGGATAGAATGGGTTTTCCGGAAGGTTTTGTTAAAATGATTAGAGTATTGTATGATGGAGTGTATAGTAAAGTATTAATTAATGGCTGGGTTAGTAAGAAAGTGAATGTGTGTTCTGGAGTGAGACAGGGGTGTCCCCTGTCACCCTTGGTCTTTATATGTGCGATAGAGCCTTTGTTGGAGTTGTTGAGAAGGGATAAGTGTATGAGAGGTGTGAGGATTCCTGGGAGTGGTGGGAGAGACTTGAAAGTGTTGGCATATATGGATGATGTTTGTGTGATCTGTGAGTATGTTGGAGCTTTGCAGAGAGCAAAGTTGTTGGCTGGGTATTTTTGTGGTGCTTCTGGTTTTAGAGTTAATTGGGATAAGAGTGAGTATAAGGTTTTTGGAAGGATGTATGAAGTAGAGGATGTAGGGGTGAAATGTGTAGACGGAGCGATTAAGGTGTTGGGAGTTAAATTTGATGAGAGGCTGGATGGAAGAGAAAGTTGGGAAGAGGTTGGTGTTAGAATAAAGAGGAAGTTGGATTTTTGGAGTATGAGAGAGTTGTCAATGATTGGTAAGATTGTGGTGATCAAGAGTGTGATATTGCCGATCCTGTTGTATGTGGCTTTGGTGTTTCCACCAGGTTATATGACACTGAGAAAGTTGAATAGGATTTTGTTTGTATTTTTCTGGGGGTCGAAAGTGGAGAAGGTGAGAAGAGAGAATGTGATGAAAGAGTGTAGGAATGGAGGAATGAATTTTCCTAATGTTGAAGTGTATCTGGGGATTAATCTATTGTTTGCTGTGAGGAGAAGTATGGGAGAGCAGTGGAAATTTGCATGTATGATGAGGTTTCTAGGAGGGGGTGTGTTATGCAGATTAGGGTGGATGGAGAGAGATCTGAGAAAGCCGTATGCTTTGGTGAGTCCTGGTTGGTATGGGTTTGTTGAGGTGTTCATGAGAAAGTTTGGTTTGATAGGTGTGAGACAGGATGTGTTAAAGGAGAAGAAGAGTATGGTGAAGTGTATTAGGGAGAAGGAAGTTCAGTGTAATATTAATATGGTGAGAGGACAGAATGTGAGTAAAGTGTGGAAGAGTTTGCAGACAGATGGTATGACTAATAGACAGAGAGAGATTGTATGGCAGAGTTTGCATGGTGCATTGCCAGTGAGAGAGGTACAGAAGAGTCGGGGGATTGGAAGGAGTGAGAGATGTCCGAGAGAGGGTTGTGGAGGGAATGAGAGTATTATGCATTTGTTTTGGAATTGTGATAGAGCGCAAGAAGTGTGGAAGGGAATTGGTCCGTTGGCCAAAGAATTGATGGGGGTAAGAAAGTGGTCTTTTGAAGTGATTATGGTTGGTCTGGGGGTGGTAGGTGGGAGGAAGGAGAGAATGTTATATGTGTTGTTAGCGATAATTAAGGAGGTATTGTGGGATGTTAGGAATTTGTATATATTTAAGAAGAAGGATGTGTCGGTTGAAGAGTGTATGAGAATGATATTAGATAGATTGCATACTGTATATTTGTGGGATAAGAAGAGATTTGGAGAGGATGATGCAGAGGGGATTTGGAAGTTTTTAAAATGGAGACACGTGGTGAGGGTTTGAGGGTGGTGTGTTGTTATGCTATGTACATTGTTTTTGGGTGAATTTTGTTATATGTTGATAAAGTAACCTAATGATGAGTTTGATGAATTGTGACTAAGTTCAGTAAATCTGAGAGGCAAACGTGAAGTAAACCTGAACGATTACGTTTTAATTCAAACCTGAAGGTTTAAAAAAAAAAAAAAAAAAAAAAAATCTGTTCTTATCAGTTTAATATCTGATACGTCCCCTATCTGGGGACCATATATTAAATGGATTTTTGAGAACGGGGGCCGATTTCGAAGCTTGCTTCCGTCGCCCTATGCATTGACCCGATATGGCAGTATCTTCGGGTACAGTGCACCACCCCCTTACAGGGTTAAAAAGAAAGATTCCTACTTTCATTGCTACCTGCTTGCTGGCTAGCCAGCTAGCCAGGCCTGTGGGCCTTGCTGCTGCTGCAGCCAAAAAACAAAAGGTGGTGCTGCTGCTGCTTCTGCTGCTTCTGCTTCTGCTTCTGCTTGTGTCTGGCCGCTGTTGGAGCGTCCAGGCACAGGACTTCTGCTGCTGCTGACTAAATGGCCTCCTTAATTGGATCATTTGAGTAGCCAGCACACCTGTGCAGGTAGGGCATGACATGATAGGCAGCTGCCTTGATAGCGGGTGGGTGCTGAATGTTCCTAATTGACAAAATAAGATTAATGCTTATGAAGAAATATAAAATCTCATCCCTTCCCCAATATCGCGCCACACCCCTACCCCTTAATTCCCTGGTTGAACTTGATGGACATATGTCTTTTTTCGACCGTACTAACTATGTAACTATGTAACATAACATGGGGGGGGGGGGGGGGGTCTCCTGGCTGTTCACACAGGTGTGTCATTGCTGTACATTGACCATGCATTGCTTCTGTGGTATTGCAAAGGCAAAGACAAATGCTTCCAGCCATCCATTGCACTAATGGATTGGTCATCAGCTGGCTGTCTATGTCCCGCATCAATATAGACCAAAGTACAGAGGGTTAGGCTATGCTATTGTGCACCTACCTGATGCATCAGAAGGTGCGAGGCCCTTGCTAAATTCTGTGCACAGACTTTGAGATCTATACTTTAGACTGTATCTAAACCTGCTCCAACATGGACTGACATTCTGGCCTACTTTCAGCCGATGCGACTTGTCTGTCGCTGAACAGTCGCTTTTTATGTATTCAGCACCTATGTATAATGTTGTAAAAATGCTCTAGAAGCTAAAGTCGCAGAAATGTCACACATATTTGGCCTGCAACTTTCTGTGCGACAAATTCAGACAGGAAAAATCAGTATAAATCCTTAGAAAATTATCCCCCAGTGTCTCCATCTGCTGGCGGTATTGAATAAGCATTGCTGCACTGATGGGGTATGCATTAGACGAAAAAAAAGAAGAAAAAGAAGAATAATACGCCCAGAAAAGAGGCGAAAAGGAGAAAAACTTAAAAAAACGTGAAAAAAAAGTAAGAGGAAGAGAAGGGAAAAAAAGGTGGAAATGGGTTTAAAAGTGATTTCGGCGGAGAATATATATATATATATATATATATATATATATATATATATATATATATATACGCGCACACACACACATATATATAAACGTATTCTCCGTTGAGATATTGCAGCCGCTGCTGTGTCCAGGCCCAGGAGCCTTAGCACTGTGCTGTGATGTCACTCAATACCACTGACATCACTAGGTGTAAACAACATCTCTCCTTTGCTGTGTATGTGACTATGGAGCTGTTTGGTGATGTCGTCTATTATGGCCTTCATAGAAGCAACAGGAGATTGTTGCATCCATCTAGAACCCTCAGAACTACAGTGCTATGATGTCACTCACTTCCACAGGCCTTGCAGAGTGTAAACAACAACAACCCAGCTTTGTTGTGTATGTAACCATAGGGATTTGTGATGTCACCTAGAACCTTCACAGCAGCGACAGCTTTATGAGGAGCATCAGCACTGCTCTGCCTGAGCAGAACCATCACCGCCATAGGTTGTCAAATAACCCGGGTTTAACCCACACAGGTAAGTCCAATGGGGTGCAGGCATGTCCTCTATGCTTACAGCTTCCCGTGGGTGTTGGTTTGATACCGTTTGGGGACAGCCAAGGAGGCATCTGCAGGCAACAAAGGTAGGTGTGTGCTTGTGTGTGTGTTTCCTATGCAGATCCTAAGCCCAGTGTCACATGCAAGTAGGAGGAGTAAGAAGGGTTCCTGGCAAGTCCGGGTTATGGATTGCATTTAAAAAGGCCCCGTGGGAGTGCAATGGGCCCCTGTCTTGCTGCTTAGCAATAATGGTATGGGTTTAGGTTCTGCTGTGTGTACTGGTGGTTGACTGCCCCCCAGCCCAGAGTGTGCATGGAAAATTGTCTGGCAGTCTCCCTGACAGCAAGCAGTGATAGTGCCCATGAAGGGCACCTTGTTGGGCCCGCCCCTTTCACGGTTATCGCTTCTCGGCCTTTTGGCTAAGATCCTGTGCGGTTTACCGGGCAGGGTAGGAGTCGGAAGGGGTGGTGATCGGGGCCCTCTTTTGCGGGGGGGCCCTGGATTGTTACTGGGTTGCGATAGTGGGTATCTTAACCTGCAAAAATGAGCGGAGAGAGGACTCGAGGACTCGAGGATACGGTGCGGATTTACGTTCCTGGCGAACACCGGGGGACGATTGGATTGGATCAAGTTGTGCTGGAGATTCTTCGCAAGCTCCAGTACCTTCAGGTATGGCATGTAATCGCTATGCAAGACTTCCCTAGGCAAGGGATTTACGATATAACCTTTTATGATTCTGAGGTTTGCCAGAGGGTCTACATGGACTTAGAAGTGATGAAGAGGAGGAATGAGCCAGCTATAATGAGTAAGGTGAAAGTGGAGCCATTATTCATGAATATGTCTAAGGTTGTTATAGTCCATATGTACAACCCGAAGGTTTCGGATGAGATGGTGACCAATTTTTTGTACCGATATTGTGATGAAGTTAAATTTCTTGGAAGACTCAAGAACAGACATGGGTACTTTAATTGTAAAAGGAAATTTGTTGTAAAATTTAAAAAGGACGAAGGAATGGAAGAGGGAAGGAAGAGTATACCACAGGTATTTTCTATTGGAGGAGAAAGAGGTTTTTGTTTTTATGAAGGACAGTTGCAGTACTGTAGACGTTGTCACGCTTATGGACATGTACAGGAGTCTTGCCCTGAGCAAGGAGTATGCTGCAGGAATTGTGGGAAATCAGGTCACAACTCGGGTGAATGTACTGAGAAGAAAACGTGTGATATCTGTGGTAGTGAGGAGCATTTGGCTAGAGGATGCAGTTTATGGTATAGAAAGAAAATGAGCTATGCTGACGCAGCAGGAAATAGAAGAGAGGAAAGAGGAGAAAGGCCATTTCCACGTGTTTTTGGTGTGAATGCTGAGGTGACTCAGGTGATTGACGAGAACTCTGTAAAAGGGAGTGCAGCAGGTGTGACAGTGCAGCACATGAATACTCAGGAAAAATCTGGAAAAGGGGAGGAGGGTGACTCCACTGGTGTGCATTGTGAGGAGACTGGTGTTGGTGAAGAGTTTACTGAGGTCAGTAAGAAGAAAGCACGTAAAGGGAAAAAAGAGAAAGTGGTGGAGAGTGTGGAGACTGTGTGTAGGGAGGTTCCCCCATGTGAAGAAACAATTGAGGATTTTGAATGCCCAAACCCAGTGGTGGGGGAGGAGGAGGGGATGGAGTTTCAGGAGAATGAGAGTGAGAGATCCCTAACACCTGGGCAGAGGGTGATTAGTGGGGAGGAGAATGTAACATCTGAAGAGGAGGAGAAGGAGGAGGAGGAGGGGGAAGATGAAGATGAAGATGCAAATGGAGGCTTTCAAGGTAAAAGTAAAAGGTGTAAGAAAGGGAGTTGGTCAGGGGATCAGACGGATCCTGTGTATGGAGGTGAGAAAATGATGGACAGGGACTCTCAAGTGGGGTCGCCTGATTGCTATGGGATGCTGCTAAGGAAGGTTGAAGGTCAGAATACTAACTTCTAGTTAAAATGGATGTTAAGAAAATGGATTGCCTTCTTTCCTTTTTAATGGCATTGGTTGTGGCTACTCTTAATGTTCGGAGTATAGGAACAACCATCAGAAGAGCAGCAGTTTTTGATTTTTTGGAGAATGTGAAGGGAGATATATTTTGTTTACAGGAGTGTGCAATTAAGTCTGCACCTTATGTAGATGAATGGAAGAGAGGGCAGTCTTTTTGGTCTACATGCACAGAGAATAAAAATGAAGGTGTGGGGATTTTATTGTGTAACAGGGACATTAAAGTTTTAAATTGCCAAGTTTTAGTACCAGGTCGTTGTATGGTTTTAAATTTTCAGTTTTTAGGCCAGAGAATGAGAGTTTTTAATGTATATGCGCCAGCAGAAAAACAGGCACGTGTGTTATTTTTAGAGTCTCTTAAACTTTTTATTCCTGGTCGTGATGGTACTATTATTGTTGGTGATTTTAACTGCATTAGATCCGTCAATGATCGTGAGAGCTCTGCTAAGGTTAGAACTGATATTACTTCAAATGTTTTAAACCAAATTATTCAAGACTTACATTATTCTGATGTTGGACTGATGGTTAGCACTGATGAAAGATACACCTATATATCAGATAGTGGCCGCTGTAAATCCCGGATTGATTACATTCTTGTCTCTGAGGGGATTAAGGTGGTCCGGTGCAATCAAATGATGTCAACTTTCTCAGATCATAAGATGGTGTCGGCAGAAATAAGTATTGCAGAGTCCTTTCATTTTGGTAGAGGGCTCTGGAAATTAAATGTAAGTCTATTAGAAGATGAAGAAGTAATGGCCGGTTTTAAAGATTTTTTTTTATCTTGTACTTCTAAACAATCTGTTTTTAGTAATGTTTTAGCTTGGTGGGATTGGGCAAAAAGTGAGTTTGCTAAGTATTTTAAGTTCATTTGCATAAGGAGGGCACAAGAAAAGAGGAGGGGTTATGAAAGGCTTATCTCACGTTTAGAAACTCTCTTTAAGTTTAAACATGTTGGTGTGGAGGTGGAGGAGGAAATTGAGAAGGTGAAAATTGAGATGAAGAACAGGTTGTTGGAAAGAGGTAGAAATATTGTTTTTAAATCCAAAGTTCAACATTTGGAGGAAAATGAACAATGTACAAGATATTTCTTTAAAAAATGTTTTAATGCTAGGGGTGTTTTTAAGTCTGTTTTAACTCCTACAGGGGAAGTTGTTGGTGATGAGATGGTGAAGGAGATTGGCAGATTTTATGAAACACTTTTTAGTAATAAGAGCAGAGCCAGTGAGACGGAGATGAATGATTATTGTAATATTTTAGAGAATAATGTCCCTGAAGGAAAAAGTGCATTTTTAATTGAGGAAGTTTGTGAAGGGGAGATCAAGCAGGCTCTGGACAAGACAGCGAAAGGGAAGACACCGGGCTGTGATGGCCTCCCCTTTGAGTTTTATTCAGTTTTTTGGCATATTTTAAAGCAAGATTTTACACGGGTGGTGCAATATGTTTTTAACTCAGGTATTTTAGCGGAGTCTATGAAGAAAGGAGTTATTACCTTGATACATAAGAAAGGTGATGAAAGAGATTTGAAAAACTGGAGGCCGATCACATTATTGAATACAGATTATAAGATCATTGCAAAGATTGTGGCGAACAGGATGAGTGACATAGTTGAGCACCTTGTTGGAGAATACCAAGTTTGTGCAGTGCCAAATAGGAGAATAACTGATAATTTATTAGTTTTAAGAGACTCTATTTATTATAGTAATTTTAATAAGAATGCACTTTTTGTGGAATCCATTGATTTTGAAAAAGCTTATGACAGAGTTGCTCATGATTTTTTGTTTATGGTTTTAAAGCATATGGGTATTCCTGAGAAGCTACTGTTTGTGATTAAAAGTTTTTATTATGGGGCAACAAGTCAGATTTTAGTCAATGGACATGTGGGGCCGGGTTTTAATATTTTATCAGGAGTACGACAGGGATGCCCACTCTCCCCAATTTTATTCATTTGTGTCATTGAGGCCTTGCTCAAAAATGTACAGAAGGACAAATGTGTGAGTGGTGTTTTTATCCTGGGAAGTAATGGAAGGAATTTGAAGGTTTTAAGTTACATGGATGATGTGGTTTTTACTTGCACTTCCCAAGCTGATCTTAATAGAGTGAATTTGCATGTAAAGATTTTTTGTTGTATTGCTGGTATGAAAGTCAATTGGGGGAAGTGCCAATTGAGTAATTTTGGAAAGCAAGGAAAAGTGGTGGTGGATGGCGTGGATGAGAAGGAAGATATTGAAGTGTTAGGGGTTGTTTTTGAAAAAAATCTAAAAGGAGGGAAAAGTTATGAGAAGTTGGAGGAGAAGATAGAGAAGAAATTATCTTTTTGGAAATTGAGAAACTTGTCCCTTAAAGGTAAAGTTCTGATTTTAAAGGCAGTAATTTTGCCACTACTATTATATACTGCAATGGTTTTCCCACCCGGCAAATTATGGACCAGAAGGATGACAAGGAAGTTGTTTATTTTTTTCTGGGGTTCAAAGATGGAAAAGATGAAGAGGGAGGAAGTGATGAAGAGCGTGAAGAAAGGCGGATATAATTTCCCGGATATTAATCTGTTTTTAAAGACTCATTACTTTCTTTTAATTTATAAAGTGTCTCAGTGCAATAATTGGGTGGCAGACATGAGCAGGTATTTGGCAGGATGGTTGTTTTCCAAATGGGGCTGGTGTGAGAAGGATCTGAGGAGACCAATAGCGCAAGTTATACCTACCTTCTATGTGGTTCTCAGATCTTTCAGTGATCAATTTGGTTTGAGTTCCCTGGGAAAACCTGAGAAAAAGAAAATTGAAAATGAAATAAGAAAAAATGAGAGATTATATGAAGTACCATTCTGCACTACTGCTCAGTCTGTGAAGATCTGGAATCTTTTTAATGTTAGAGGATTATCGAATAGACAGAGAGATGTAAACTGGATGACTTTTCATGGCTGCCTCCCAACCAGAGCTTTCCTGAATGGACGAGGAATAAGAGTGAGCGAGAAATGTCCAAGAGAGGGTTGTGGAGGCAGGGAGGATACAGTGCACTTATTTTGGAACTGTTTTTATGCAAGAGAATTTTTTATGCTTCTACAGAGGTTTTTTTCTGCAATCACGGGATATGTTGATTTTAATTTTGAGAAGATTTTTATTGGTCAGGATTTTAGCAGGAGAG
Source organism: Hyla sarda (assembly GCF_029499605.1). Taxonomy (NCBI): domain Eukaryota; kingdom Metazoa; phylum Chordata; class Amphibia; order Anura; family Hylidae; genus Hyla; species Hyla sarda. The sequence continues at coordinate 161,816 of NW_026610666.1, forward strand.
AGGACACACGTGAAAGCTGGATTGTATTTTCTGTTTTTAAAGAAGTTTTATGGGATTCTAGAAACCTGCTTGTTTTTAAAAATGTGTGTATTTCTCCAAGGGAGTTGAAGAGACTTTTTTTTGGAAGGTTGTTTATTATTTTTCTATTTGACAAGAAGAGAATGGGAGAGGAAGAGGCTGAAAAGATTTGGAGATACAAGGAATGGAGAAAGTTGTAAGTATCCTGATCAAGGTTTTGAATTTGTGCTTCTCTTATAGTTTTCTTATTGAGATATTTTTCCGCATGATGTTTTTTCAGACTTTGTTTAGAAGTGATGAGTTTTGGTAGGTGACCTGATGATCGCTTGAACAATAGTCTGTAACTGAGGAAAAAAAAAAAAAAAAAATCTGTTCTTATCAGTTTAATATCTGATACGTCCCCTATCTGGGGACCATATATTAAATGGATTTTTGAGAACGGGGGCCGATTTCGAAGCTTGCTTCCGTCGCCCTATGCATTGACCCGATATGGCAGTATCTTCGGGTACAGTGCACCACCCCCTTACAGGGTTAAAAAGAAAGATTCCTACTTTCATTGCTACCTGCTTGCTGGCTAGCCAGCTAGCCAGCCCTGTTGGCCTTGCTGCTGCTGCAGCCAAAAAACAAAAGGTGGTGCTGCTGCTGCTTCTGCTGCTTCTGCTTCTGCTTGTGTCTGGCCGCTGTTGGAGCGTCCAGGCACAGGACTTCTGCTGCTGCTGACTAAATGGCCTCCTTAATTGGATCATTTGAGTAGCCAGCACACCTGTGCAGGTAGGGCATGACATGATAGGCAGCTGCCTTGATAGCGGGTGGGTGCTGAATGTTCCTAATTGACAAAATAAGATTAATGCTTATGAAGAAATATAAAATCTCATCCCTTCCCCAATATCGCGCCACACCCCTACCCCTTAATTCCCTGGTTGAACTTGATGGACATATGTCTTTTTTCGACCGTACTAACTATGTAACTATGTAACATAACATGGGGGGGGGGGGGGGGGTCTCCTGGCTGTTCACACAGGTGTGTCATTGCTGTACATTGACCATGCATTGCTTCTGTGGTATTGCAAAGGCAAAGACAAATGCTTCCAGCCATCCATTGCACTAATGGATTGGTCATCAGCTGGCTGTCTATGTCCCGCATCAATATAGACCAAAGTACAGAGGGTTAGGCTATGCTATTGTGCACCTACCTGATGCATCAGAAGGTGCGAGGCCCTTGCTAAATTCTGTGCACAGACTTTGAGATCTATACTTTAGACTGTATCTAAACCTGCTCCAACATGGACTGACATTCTGGCCTACTTTCAGCCGATGCGACTTGTCTGTCGCTGAACAGTCGCTTTTTATGTATTCAGCACCTATGTATAATGTTGTAAAAATGCTCTAGAAGCTAAAGTCGCAGAAATGTCACACATATTTGGCCTGCAACTTTCTGTGCGACAAATTCAGACAGGAAAAATCAGTATAAATCCTTAGAAAATTATCCCCCAGTGTCTCCATCTGCTGGCGGTATTGAATAAGCATTGCTGCACTGATGGGGTATGCATTAGACGAAAAAAAAGAAGAAAAAGAAGAATAATACGCCCAGAAAAGAGGCGAAAAGGAGAAAAACGTAAAAAAACGTGAAAAAAAAGTAAGAGGAAGAGAAGGGAAAAAAAGGTGGAAATGGGTTTAAAAGTGATTTCGGCGGAGAAATATATATATATATATATATATATATATATATATATATATATATATACGCGCACACACACACATATATATAAACGTATTCTCCGTTGAGATATTGCAGCCGCTGCTGTGTCCAGGCCCAGGAGCCTTAGCACTGTGCTGTGATGTCACTCAATACCACTGACATCACTAGGTGTAAACAACATCTCTCCTTTGCTGTGTATGTGACTATGGAGCTGTTTGGTGATGTCGTCTATTATGGCCTTCATAGAAGCAACAGGAGATTGTTGCATCCATCTAGAACCCTCAGAACTACAGTGCTATGATGTCACTCACTTCCACAGGCCTTGCAGAGTGTAAACAACAACAACCCAGCTTTGTTGTGTATGTAACCATAGGGATTTGTGATGTCACCTAGAACCTTCACAGCAGCGACAGCTTTATGAGGAGCATCAGCACTGCTCTGCCTGAGCAGAACCATCACCGCCATAGGTTGTCAAATAACCCGGGTTTAACCCACACAGGTAAGTCCAATGGGGTGCAGGCATGTCCTCTATGCTTACAGCTTCCCGTGGGTGTTGGTTTGATACCGTTTGGGGACAGCCAAGGAGGCATCTGCAGGCAACAAAGGTAGGTGTGTGCTTGTGTGTGTGTTTCCTATGCAGATCCTAAGCCCGGTGTCACATGCAAGTAGGAGGAGTAAGAAGGGTTCCTGGCAAATCCGGGTTATGGATTGCATTTAAAAAGGCCCCGTGGGAGTGCAATGGGCCCCTGTCTTGCTGCTTAGCAATAATGGTATGGGTTTAGGTTCTGCTGTGTGTACTGGTGGTTGACTGCCCCCCAGCCCAGAGTGTGCATGGAAAATTGTCTGGCAGCCTCCCTGACAGCAAGCAGTGATAGTGCCCATGAAGGGCACCTTGTTGGGCCCGCCCCTTTCACGGTTATCGCTTCTCGGCCTTTTGGCTAAGATCAAGTGTAGTATCTGTTCTTATCAGTTTAATATCTGATACGTCCCCTATCTGGGGACCATATATTAAATGGATTTTTGAGAACGGGGGCCGATTTCGAAGCTTGCTTCCGTCGCCCTATGCATTGACCCGATATGGCAGTATCTTCGGGTACAGTGCACCACCCCCTTACAGGGTTAAAAAGAAAGATTCCTACTTTCATTGCTACCTGCTTGCTGGCTAGCCAGCTAGCCAGCTAGCCAGCCCTGTGGGCCTTGCTGCTGCTGCAGCCAAAAAACAAAAGGTGGTGCTGCTGCTGCTTCTGCTGCTTCTGCTTCTGCTTGTGTCTGGCCGCTGTTGGAGCGTCCAGGCACAGGACTTCTGCTGCTGCTGACTAAATGGCCTCCTTAATTGGATCATTTGAGTAGCCAGCACACCTGTGCAGGTAGGGCATGACATGATAGGCAGCTGCCTTGATAGCGGGTGGGTGCTGAATGTTCCTAATTGACAAAATAAGATTAATGCTTATAAAGAAATATAAAATCTCATCCCTTCCCCAATATCGCGCCACACCCCTACCCCTTAATTCCCTGGTTGAACTTGATGGACATATGTCTTTTTTCGACCGTACTAACTATGTTACTATGTAACATAACATGGGGGGGGGGGGGGGGGTCTCCTGGCTGTTCACACAGGTGTGTCATTGCTGTACATTGACCATGCATTGCTTCTGTGGTATTGCAAAGGCAAAGACAAATGCTTCCAGCCATCCATTGCACTAATGGATTGGTCATCAGCTGGCTGTCTATGTCCCGCATCAATATAGACCAAAGTACAGAGGGTTAGGCTATGCTATTGTGCACCTACCTGATGCATCAGAAGGTGCGAGGCCCTTGCTAAATTCTGTGCACAGACTTTGAGATCTATACTTTAGACTGTATCTAAACCTGCTCCAACATGGACTGACATTCTGGCCTACTTTCAGCCGATGCGACTTGTCTGTCGCTGAACAGTCGCTTTTTATGTATTCAGCACCTATGTATAATGTTGTAAAAATGCTCTAGAAGCTAAAGTCGCAGAAATGTCACACATATTTGGCCTGCAACTTTCTGTGCGACAAATTCAGACAGGAAAAATCAGTATAAATCCTTAGAAAATTATCCCCCAGTGTCTCCATCTGCTGGCGGTATTGAATAAGCATTGCTGCACTGATGGGGTATGCATTAGACGAAAAAAAAGAAGAAAAAGAAGAATAATACGCCCAGAAAAGAGGCGAAAAGGAGAAAAACGTAAAAAAACGTGAAAAAAAAGTAAGAGGAAGAGAAGGGAAAAAAAGGTGGAAATGGGTTTAAAAGTGATTTCGGCGGAGAAATATATATATATATATATATATATATATATATATATATATATATATATACGCGCACACACACACATATATATAAACGTATTCTCCGTTGAGATATTGCAGCCGCTGCTGTGTCCAGGCCCAGGAGCCTTAGCACTGTGCTGTGATGTCACTCAATACCACTGACATCACTAGGTGTAAACAACATCTCTCCTTTGCTGTGTATGTGACTATGGAGCTGTTTGGTGATGTCGTCTATTATGGCCTTCATAGAAGCAACAGGAGATTGTTGCATCCATCTAGAACCCTCAGAACTACAGTGCTATGATGTCACTCACTTCCACAGGCCTTGCAGACTGTAAACAACAACAACCCAGCTTTGTTGTGTATGTAACCATAGGGATTTGTGATGTCACCTAGAACCTTCACAGCAGCGACAGCTTTATGAGGAGCATCAGCACTGCTCTGCCTGAGCAGAACCATCACCGCCATAGGTTGTCAAATAACCCGGGTTTAACCCACACAGGTAAGTCCAATGGGGTGCAGGCATGTCCTCTATGCTTACAGCTTCCCGTGGGTGTTGGTTTGATACCGTTTGGGGACAGCCAAGGAGGCATCTGCAGGCAACAAAGGTAGGTGTGTGCTTGTGTGTGTGTTTCCTATGCAGATCCTAAGCCCGGTGTCACATGCAAGTAGGAGGAGTAAGAAGGGTTCCTGGCAAATCCGGGTTATGGATTGCATTTAAAAAGGCCCCGTGGGAGTGCAATGGGCCCCTGTCTTGCTGCTTAGCAATAATGGTATGGGTTTAGGTTCTGCTGTGTGTACTGGTGGTTGACTGCCCCCCAGCCCAGAGTGTGCATGGAAAATTGTCTGGCAGCCTCCCTGACAGCAAGCAGTGATAGTGCCCATGAAGGGCACCTTGTTGGGCCCGCCCCTTTCACGGTTATCGCTTCTCGGCCTTTTGGCTAAGATCAAGTGTCTTGCCCTAAGGTATTCGGGTACCCCTCTCCTCGGCCTTGTGGGATCGCCCAGGTTTATTGCCTGGGCTTCACCCACCTGCTGCTATTGGGGAGAGGGCTTAGTCCCAGGATAACGGGAAGGTGATCATCGGAGGACGGGTCTGCCGGAGAGGATGGCTAATGCGCCGAACGCTCCTAATACAGTACGGCTGTTTATCGAGGAGGAAAAGAGGAGTGCCTACGGGATTTTGCATGTCCAGCAGAAGGTCGTGGAAGGAGTGCTGAGGATGCCGCATGCTTCCATCTTCTGTGTCCAGGTCTTTCCCAGCCAAGGATTCTTTGACGTGACCTTCTACAACCTGGATGATCTCCGTACCTGTCTCTACCGGAGTAAGGAGAATGCTTCTCACCCTGACCTACAAGGGATCCGATTCATTTCCTGCGAGGCTCGGCCTAAGAAAGTTCCAGTGGTAGTGCATATGTACAACCCTTTTGTGCGGGATGAGGAGATCCAGACCTTTCTAAGAAGGTATTGTGTGTCTGTTTCTGGTGCGGAGAGGAAAAATAACATCCTGGGGACTTTCACAGGCATGAGACGTTTTTGGGTGGAGTTTAGGCCTGCCCCCGAGGGTGGTGCTGAAGGTTTTTGTCACCCCCCGCAGAACTTTGCGATAGGGAACAACAGGGGGTTTCTGCACTACCCGGGGATGCCAAGTTTTTGCCGGGACTGTTTTTGCTTTGGTCATACCAGAGAGAACTGTACAACCGGGCAGGTTTGCAGGAACTGCCACAAGCCTGATCACCGCACTGCAGACTGTCCCGAGAAACGCAAGTGTCATTTCTGTGGTTCTTCGGATCACCTGGCTAGGAGTTGCCCCACTTACCAGTCCGGGGCACCCCGATCATATGCAATGGCTCTTCGAGGTGGGACAGTTCCTGAGGACTCCAATGCTGCCAGGGCAGGCGATGCAGAGGTTAGCGTGCTGACCAGTGAAGCAGAGTCTGCCCCTGTTTTTCCTTCCATTTCTAGGTCTGTTCCGGATGCTTTGGTGGCAGAGGGGGAGAAGGCAGAGTCTGTTTCGGGGGCATCTGTTTCGGAGGCCTCTGATCCCCCAGAGGAGATGACTGTGGACAAAGAATCCTTGAAGAGAAAGATGCCGGTGGAAGAATCGGAGGATGACTGTCCGACTCCTCAGAGTCAAAGGATTGAGGACTTTCCTAGCCCGGGAAGGGAGGAGGCAGGTGGAGGGTCGTCATGTCAGATTGATTCTGACTCCTCTTTATCCTCCCTGGGCACAGGTTATTTGGAGGAATGTTCAGTCAAAAAATTGACAAAGACTCTTAAGTTTAAGGAAGGGGAGGCAAAAAATAAGGGTAGAGGTCGGGGAAAGGCTAGGCCTCCTTTTGATAATGCTTGATTTTGTATTTCCTTTTTTTCCTTCAAATGTTTGAATGAGTTTAACAATTGGTTCTCTAAATGTCCGCAGTATTAGATCTTTAGAAAGGAGATCCGCCATTTTTGATTTACTTTCTAGATATTCTTTTGATGTTCTAGGTCTCCAGGAGTGCTGCTTGGATGGGGAGCCAAATATCTCCTGGCCTTATGGGCAATCGGTATGGTCTGGTTCAATGGAACGTAATTCGGGGGTGGGGATTTTGTTCAAAAGTAATGAGTTTGTTGTTAAAAAAGTTGTCCATATTGTTCCGGGTAGGGTATTATTAGTGCATTTTATTTTCAGGGGTTTCACATATAAAGTAATTAATGTTTATGCTCCAACTGGGAGGAAGGAAAGAGGGGAGGTGTTTGAGAAATTATATTTCTTTTTGAGTGGGAGGGATGATGTGTTCCTTATAGGGGATTTCAATTGTATAATAACAGAGGGGGATAGGAGTAGTACTACGGTGGGTGGTGGGTCTGGTTTAGACAGTACTAGTAAGCAGCTTAAAGAGATTGTAAATTTATTTGGGTTAAAGGATTCCTTTGTTGCCCATAATGATGGTACTATCGGTTATACATATTTTTCTAACAATACAAGTTCGCGTATTGATTTCATTTTTGTCTCAAAACTAATGTCTGTTTCTAATTTCAGACGGAGGAGGTTACCGTTCACGGATCATGCCTGGATTGAGTGTGTGGTAAAAGGTGGTGGTCTAAGTGAGTATGGAAAGGGTGTTTGGAAGTTGAATGTGTCTTTATTGGATAATGAATGTGTATTACAAGAATATAGGGAGCGTTTTGATGGATGGGTGTTGAGGAAGGATGCATTTTATAGTGTGGTTGAGTGGTGGGAGTGGGTGAAGTTAGAGACTAAAAGGTTTTTTATTAAAAAAGGGTGTGAGAAAGGGAGGAAAGATAGAGAAGAGTATGAGAGATGGCAAAGAAGGTTAGAGTATTTGTATGAATTGAGGCGTTTGGGGATGAGTGTTGAGAAGGAGATTGAGGAAGCTCGTGGAAGTGTGAATGAGTGTCTGGAGAGGAATGGAAGGAAGATTATTGCACAGGCTAGGGTTGAAGTGAAAGAGAAGGATGAGAAATGTAGCAAATTTTTCTTTAAAAAGGCATTCAGTAAAAAAACTGAGATGATGAGTGTTTTTACGAATGATGGGGTAGAGGTCTTTGGTAAGGATGAGGTGTTAGAGGAAGTGTGGAAGTTTTATTCTGATTTATTCACGGAGAAGGAGCGGGACGTGACTCTAGAGGAGGAATGTTTGGGATATGTGGATAAGCGTTTGGATGAAATTGATGGGTTCTTTATGGAAGAGGATGTGAGGAAGAGTGAGGTGGAGGATGCTGTGAATGGGATGAAGAAAGGAAAGGTGGCAGGGAGTGATGGTTTGCCTGTGGAATTTTATCTTGTGTTTTGGGATATGTTAGGGGATTATGTATGGGAGGTGTGTAAGGAAGTACTTAGGAGAGGGAAGTTATCTAAAAGTATGAGTGAGAGTGTGACTGTGTTATTGTTTAAAAAAGGGGATAAGAGGGATCTTAAAAATTGGAGGCCTATAGCGCTCTTGAATTGTGATTACAAAATTATTGCTAAAGTTATTGCGAATAGGTTAAAGGATGTGATTGATTGTATGGTAGGTGAGGAGCAAATGTGTACAGTGCCTGATCGTAGGATTTCTGAATGTCTGTTAGGTCTGAGGGATGTATTGTGGGACTGTAAAACTAGGAAGCAAGGTGTGGCTGTTGTTACGGTGGATTTTGAAAAAGCGTATGATAGGGTGGTGCATGATTTATTGTTTAGGGTTTTGAGGAGGATGAATGTGCCGGACAGAATGGTGAAGTGGATTGAATGTTTGTATAGGGACATTTATAGTAAGATTCAGGTCAATGGTTTTCTGAGTAGGGAAGTGAGTATAAAATCTGGAGTGCGGCAGGGGTGTCCCCTGTCGCCAATTCTTTTTATTTGTATGATTGAGCCTTTGTTGGGGATGATTAGGAGAGATAAGGTGATGCGGGGTATAGAAATACCTGGTAGTCATGGGAAGGATATGCGAGTGATTGGTTACATGGATGATGTTACTGTTGTATGTAAGTCAATGGCAGGGGTAAGGCGTGCTAAGTTATTGATTGAGTGTTTCTGTTTAATGAGTGGGTTTAAGCTTAATGTTGGGAAGAGTGGTTGTAAATTTTTTGAGGGGTGGGGAGAGAGTGGGTTGTGCGAGTGGCCTGTGAGAGAGGGGGGTGTGGAAGTGCTTGGGGTGGTGTTTGATAATGATTTGTATGGGAAAGAAAGTTGGGAGAGGGTTTTGGGGAGGGTGGGGAATAAAATAAACTTCTGGTCTTTAAGGACTTTATCGATTGAGGGAAGGATTCTGGTTATTAAAGCTGTTATAATTCCTATTTTGCTTTATGTTAATTATGTGTTTCCTCCACCGGATAGGTGTCTGGCAAGAATTATCAGGCAGATCTTTGTTTTCTTATGGAATTCAAGGATGGAGAAATTGAGTCGTGGGAAGGTGGTGAAAAGCAGAATGCATGGTGGGAAAGGAATGATGAATGTGGAAGTGTTCCTGGCTGTGAAGTATGTCAGTTTTTGTCTCGCTGTAAGTAAGAAGGAATGTGTGTTTGGGTGCATGGTAAGGTATTTGGCTGGTAATGTGTTGTTGAAATATAAGCTAATGGAAAGGGACTTAAGGGTACCTGTAAGTTTTGAGGTTCCTTGGTTCTATCAGAGAATAGGGCGGTGTGTCAGGAAAAATAATCTGGAATGTGTGACTGAATGGAATGATAGTAAGAAGGTGATGAAAGTGTTGGAGCAGAGAGAAACAGTGGAATGTGTGGGAGGTCTGTCTGAGAAGGATTGTAAGGTAGTGTGGAAAAATGTCAGTCACAAGGAACTGACAAATAAACAAAAGGACTTGTCTTGGATGTTAGCTCATGGGTGTCTGCCAACAAGGGAATTTCAGAGGAGAAGGAGATTGGTAGACAGTGAAGTGTGTCCCAGGGATGGTTGCGGTGGATGTGAGAATTATGTACATGTGTTTTGGGAGTGTGGTTATGCGAAGTCTGTGTGGAGAAAAATGTCTGGTCTAATTAAAAATCTTACTGGAATTGAAATCTTATCCTTTAATATGATGATGTTTGGTTTGTGTGCAGTGGAGAGAGAGAAGGCAAGAGTGTTATGGTTCATAGTAAATTGTGTAAAAGAGGTTCTGTGGGATGTAAGGAATATTAGGATTTTCAATCAAACTGAAGTAAGTGTGAAGGAGTGTCTGGGCATGATCCGTGGTAAAATTTACCTTTACGTATTATGTGATAGGAAAAACTATGGTTCTGATGATGCAGAGGGGATCTGGAAACACAAAAAATGGAAGTACTGGTTATGATTGTATTCTTATTTGTCTTTCTTTTTCTTTTCTTACAGATTATATCCTGATATGAAGGGACAGTTGGAGGGACAGAATCCGCTGCAATTTATTTTTTCTGAGGGAAAGTCATGAAGGGAAAGCTTTTTGTTATATGTACATGTAAAGACATGATTCCTGTATATATTGTATATGTCAAATATGTGTTATTCATGTGTTTTCAGATGAATATGTAATTTTTTGAATGATTTACTTGGTTATGTATTGTATATTTCCTTTTCAATAAAAAAAAAAAAAAAAAAAATCTGTTCTTATCAGTTTAATATCTGATACGTCCCCTATCTGGGGACCATATATTAAATGGATTTTTGAGAACGGGGGCCGATTTCGAAGCTTGCTTCCGTCGCCCTATGCATTGACCCGATATGGCAGTATCTTCGGGTACAGTGCACCACCCCCTTACAGGGTTAAAAAGAAAGATTCCTACTTTCATTGCTACCTGCTTGCTGGCTAGCCAGCTAGCCAGCCCTGTGGGCCTTGCTGCTGCTGCAGCCAAAAAACAAAAGGTGGTGCTGCTGCTGCTTCTGTTGCTTCTGCTTCTGCTTGTGTCTGGCCGCTGTTGGAGCGTCCAGGCACAGGACTTCTGCTGCTGCTGACTAAATGGCCTCCTTAATTGGATCATTTGAGTAGCCAGCACACCTGTGCAGGTAGGGCATGACATGATAGGCAGCTGCCTTGATAGCGGGTGGGTGCTGAATGTTCCTAATTGACAAAATAAGATTAATGCTTATGAAGAAATATAAAATCTCATCCCTTCCCCAATATCGCGCCACACCCCTACCCCTTAATTCCCTGGTTGAACTTGATGGACATATGTCTTTTTTCGACCGTACTAACTATGTAACTATGTAACATAACATGGGGGGGGGGGGGTCTCCTGGCTGTTCACACAGGTGTGTCATTGCTGTACATTGACCATGCATTGCTTCTGTGGTATTGCAAAGGCAAAGACAAATGCTTCCAGCCATCCATTGCACTAATGGATTGGTCATCAGCTGGCTGTCTATGTCCCGCATCAATATAGACCAAAGTACAGAGGGTTAGGCTATGCTATTGTGCACCTACCTGATGCATCAGAAGGTGCGAGGCCCTTGCTAAATTCTGTGCACAGACTTTGAGATCTATACTTTAGACTGTATCTAAACCTGCTCCAACATGGACTGACATTCTGGCCTACTTTCAGCCGATGCGACTTGTCTGTCGCTGAACAGTCGCTTTTTATGTATTCAGCACCTATGTATAATGTTGTAAAAATGCTCTAGAAGCTAAAGTCGCAGAAATGTCACACATATTTGGCCTGCAACTTTCTGTGCGACAAATTCAGACAGGAAAAATCAGTATAAATCCTTAGAAAATTATCCCCCAGTGTCTCCATCTGCTGGCGGTATTGAATAAGCATTGCTGCACTGATGGGGTATGCATTAGACGAAAAAAAAGAAGAAAAAGAAGAATAATACGCCCAGAAAAGAGGCGAAAAGGAGAAAAACGTAAAAAAACTTGAAAAAAAAGTAAGAGGAAGAGAAGGGAAAAAAAGGTGGAAATGGGTTTAAAAGTGATTTCGGCGGAGAAATATATATATATATATATATATATATATATATATATATACGCGCACACACACACATATATATAAACGTATTCTCCGTTGAGATATTGCAGCCGCTGCTGTGTCCAGGCCCAGGAGCCTTAGCACAGTGCTGTGATGTCACTCAATACCACTGACATCACTAGGTGTAAACAACATCTCTCCTTTGCTGTGTATGTGACTATGGAGCTGTTTGGTGATGTCGTCTATTATGGCCTTCATAGAAGCAACAGGAGATTGTTGCATCCATCTAGAACCCTCAGAACTACAGTGCTATGATGTCACTCACTTCCACAGGCCTTGCAGAGTGTAAACAACAACAACCCAGCTTTGTTGTGTATGTAACCATAGGGATTTGTGATGTCACCTAGAACCTTCACAGCAGCGACAGCTTTATGAGGAGCATCAGCACTGCTCTGCCTGAGCAGAACCATCACCGCCATAGGTTGTCAAATAACCCGGGTTTAACCCACACAGGTAAGTCCAATGGGGTGCAGGCATGTCCTCTATGCTTACAGCTTCCCGTGGGTGTTGGTTTGATACCGTTTGGGGACAGCCAAGGAGGCATCTGCAGGCAACAAAGGTAGGTGTGTGCTTGTGTGTGTGTTTCCTATGCAGATCCTAAGCCCAGTGTCACATGCAAGTAGGAGGAGTAAGAAGGGTTCCTGGCAAATCCGGGTTATGGATTGCATTTAAAAAGGCCCCGTGGGAGTGCAATGGGCCCCTGTCTTGCTGCTTAGCAATAATGGTATGGGTTTAGGTTCTGCTGTGTGTACTGGTGGTTGACTGCCCCCCAGCCCAGAGTGTGCATGGAAAATTGTCTGGCAGCCTCCCTGACAGCAAGCAGTGATAGTGCCCATGAAGGGCACCTTGTTGGGCCCGCCCCTTTCACGGTTATCGCTTCTCGGCCTTTTGGCTAAGATCAAGTGTAGTATCTGTTCTTATCAGTTTAATATCTGATACGTCCCCTATCTGGGGACCATATATTAAATGGATTTTTGAGAACGGGGGCCGATTTCGAAGCTTGCTTCCGTCGCCCTATGCATTGACCCGATATGGCAGTATCTTCGGGTACAGTGCACCACCCCCTTACAGGGTTAAAAAGAAAGATTCCTACTTTCATTGCTACCTGCTTGCTGGCTAGCCAGCTAGCCAGCCCTGTGGGCCTTGCTGCTGCTGCAGCCAAAAAACAAAAGGTGGTGCTGCTGCTGCTTCTGCTGCTTCTGCTTCTGCTTGTGTCTGGCCGCTGTTGGAGCGTCCAGGCACAGGACTTCTGCTGCTGCTGACTAAATGGCCTCCTTAATTGGATCATTTGAGTAGCCAGCACACCTGTGCAGGTAGGGCATGACATGATAGGCAGCTGCCTTGATAGCGGGTGGGTGCTGAATGTTCCTAATTGACAAAATAAGATTAATGCTTATGAAGAAATATAAAATCTCATCCCTTCCCCAATATCGCGCCACACCCCTACCCCTTAATTCCCTGGTTGAACTTGATGGACATATGTCTTTTTTCGACCGTACTAACTATGTAACTATGTAACATAACATGGGGGGGGGGGAGGGGGGGGGTCTCCTGGCTGTTCACACAGGTGTGTCATTGCTGTACATTGACCATGCATTGCTTCTGTGGTATTGCAAAGGCAAAGACAAATGCTTCCAGCCATCCATTGCACTAATGGATTGGTCATCAGCTGGCTGTCTATGTCCCGCATCAATATAGACCAAAGTACAGAGGGTTAGGCTATGCTATTGTGCACCTACCTGATGCATCAGAAGGTGCGAGGCCCTTGCTAAATTCTGTGCACAGACTTTGAGATCTATACTTTAGACTGTATCTAAACCTGCTCCAACATGGACTGACATTCTGGCCTACTTTCAGCCGATGCGACTTGTCTGTCGCTGAACAGTCGCTTTTTATGTATTCAGCACCTATGTATAATGTTGTAAAAATGCTCTAGAAGCTAAAGTCGCAGAAATGTCACACATATTTGGCCTGCAACTTTCTGTGCGACAAATTCAGACAGGAAAAATCAGTATAAATCCATAGAAAATTATCCCCCAGTGTCTCCATCTGCTGGCGGTATTGAATAAGCATTGCTGCACTGATGGGGTATGCATTAGACGAAAAAAAAGAAGAATAATACGCCCAGAAAAGAGGCGAAAAGGAGAAAAACGTAAAAAAACGTGAAAAAAAAGTAAGAGGAAGAGAAGGGAAAAAAAGGTGGAAATGGGTTTAAAAGTGATTTCGGCGGAGAAATATATATATATATATATATATATATATATATATATATATATATATATATATATTTATACGCGCACACACACACATATATATAAACGTATTCTCCGTTGAGATATTGCAGCCGCTGCTGTGTCCAGGCCCAGGAGCCTTAGCACTGTGCTGTGATGTCACTCAATACCACTGACATCACTAGGTGTAAACAACATCTCTCCTTTGCTGTGTATGTGACTATGGAGCTGTTTGGTGATGTCGTCTATTATGGCCTTCATAGAAGCAACAGGAGATTGTTGCATCCATCTAGAACCCTCAGAACTACAGTGCTATGATGTCACTCACTTCCACAGGCCTTGCAGAGTGTAAACAACAACAACCCAGCTTTGTTGTGTATGTAACCATAGGGATTTGTGATGTCACCTAGAACCTTCACAGCAGCGACAGCTTTATGAGGAGCATCAGCACTGCTCTGCCTGAGCAGAACCATCACCGCCATAGGTTGTCAAATAACCCGGGTTTAACCCACACAGGTAAGTCCAATGGGGTGCAGGCATGTCCTCTATGCTTACAGCTTCCCGTGGGTGTTGGTTTGATACCGTTTGGGGACAGCCAAGGAGGCATCTGCAGGCAACAAAGGTAGGTGTGTGCTTGTGTGTGTTTCCTATGCAGATCCTAAGCCCAGTGTCACATGCAAGTAGGAGGAGTAAGAAGGGTTCCTGGCAAATCCGGGTTATGGATTGCATTTAAAAAGGCCCCGTGGGAGTGCAATGGGCCCCTGTCTTGCTGCTTAGCAATAATGGTATGGGTTTAGGTTCTGCTGTGTGTACTGGTGGTTGACTGCCCCCCAGCCCAGAGTGTGCATGGAAAATTGTCTGGCAGCCTCCCTGACAGCAAGCAGTGATAGTGCCCATGAAGGGCACCTTGTTGGGCCCGCCCCTTTCACGGTTATCGCTTCTCGGCCTTTTGGCTAAGATCAAGTGTAGTATCTGTTCTTATCAGTTTAATATCTGATACGTCCCCTTTCTGGGGACCATATATTAAATGGATTTTTGAGAACGGGGGCCGATTTCGAAGCTTGCTTCCGTCGCCCTATGCATTGACCCGATATGGCAGTATCTTCGGGTACAGTGCACCACCCCCTTACAGGGTTAAAAAGAAAGATTCCTACTTTCATTGCTACCTGCTTGCTGGCTAGCCAGCTAGCCAGCCCTGTGGGCCTTGCTGCTGCTGCAGCCAAAAAACAAAAGGTGGTGCTGCTGCTGCTTCTGCTGCTTCTGCTTCTGCTTGTGTCTGGCCGCTGTTGGAGCGTCCAGGCACAGGACTTCTGCTGCTGCTGACTAAATGGCCTCCTTAATTGGATCATTTGAGTAGCCAGCACACCTGTGCAGGTAGGGCATGACATGATAGGCAGCTGCCTTGATAGCGGGTGGGTGCTGAATGTTCCTAATTGACAAAATAAGATTAATGCTTATGAAGAAATATAAAATCTCATCCCTTCCCCAATATCGCGCCACACCCCTACCCCTTAATTCCCTGGTTGAACTTGATGGACATATGTCTTTTTTCGACCGTACTAACTATGTAACTATGTAACATAACATGGGGGGGGGGGGTCTCCTGGCTGTTCACACAGGTGTGTCATTGCTGTACATTGACCATGCATTGCTTCTGTGGTATTGCAAAGGCAAAGACAAATGCTTCCAGCCATCCATTGCACTAATGGATTGGTCATCAGCTGGCTGTCTATGTCCCGCATCAATATAGACCAAAGTACAGAGGGTTAGGCTATGCTATTGTGCACCTACCTGATGCATCAGAAGGTGCGAGGCCCTTGCTAAATTCTGTGCACAGACTTTGAGATCTATACTTTAGACTGTATCTAAACCTGCTCCAACATGGACTGACATTCTGGCCTACTTTCAGCCGATGCGACTTGTCTGTCGCTGAACAGTCGCTTTTTATGTATTCAGCACCTATGTATAATGTTGTAAAAATGCTCTAGAAGCTAAAGTCGCAGAAATGTCACACATATTTGGCCTGCAACTTTCTGTGCGACAAATTCAGACAGGAAAAATCAGTATAAATCCATAGAAAATTATCCCCCAGTGTCTCCATCTGCTGGCGGTATTGAATAAGCATTGCTGCACTGATGGGGTATGCATTAGACGAAAAAAAAGAAGAATAATACGCCCAGAAAAGAGGCGAAAAGGAGAAAAACGTAAAAAAACGTGAAAAAAAAGTAAGAGGAAGAGAAGGGAAAAAAAGGTGGAAATGGGTTTAAAAGTGATTTCGGCGGAGAAATATATATATATATATATATATATATATATATATATATATATACGCGCACACACACACATATATATAAACGTATTCTCCGTTGAGATATTGCAGCCGCTGCTGTGTCCAGGCCCAGGAGCCTTAGCACTGTGCTGTGATGTCACTCAATACCACTGACATCACTAGGTGTAAACAACATCTCTCCTTTGCTGTGTATGTGACTATGGAGCTGTTTGGTGATGTCGTCTATTATGGCCTTCATAGAAGCAACAGGAGATTGTTGCATCCATCTAGAACCCTCAGAACTACAGTGCTATGATGTCACTCACTTCCACAGGCCTTGCAGAGTGTAAACAACAACAACCCAGCTTTGTTGTGTATGTAACCATAGGGATTTGTGATGTCACCTAGAACCTTCACAGCAGCGACAGCTTTATGAGGAGCATCAGCACTGCTCTGCCTGAGCAGAACCATCACCGCCATAGGTTGTCAAATAACCCGGGTTTAACCCACACAGGTAAGTCCAATGGGGTGCAGGCATGTCCTCTATGCTTACAGCTTCCCGTGGGTGTTGGTTTGATACCGTTTGGGGACAGCCAAGGAGGCATCTGCAGGCAACAAAGGTAGGTGTGTGCTTGTGTGTGTGTTTCCTATGCAGATCCTAAGCCCAGTGTCACATGCAAGTAGGAGGAGTAAGAAGGGTTCCTGGCAAATCCGGGTTATGGATTGCATTTAAAAAGGCCCCGTGGGAGTGCAATGGGCCCCTGTCTTGCTGCTTAGCAATAATGGTATGGGTTTAGGTTCTGCTGTGTGTACTGGTGGTTGACTGCCCCCCAGCCCAGAGTGTGCATGGAAAATTGTCTGGCAGCCTCCCTGACAGCAAGCAGTGATAGTGCCCATGAAGGGCACCTTGTTGGGCCCGCCCCTTTCACGGTTATCGCTTCTCGGCCTTTTGGCTAAGATCAAGTGTAGTATCTGTTCTTATCAGTTTAATATCTGATACGTCCCCTATCTGGGGACCATATATTAAATGGATTTTTGAGAACGGGGGCCGATTTCGAAGCTTGCTTCCGTCGCCCTATGCATTGACCCGATATGGCAGTATCTTCGGGTACAGTGCACCACCCCCTTACAGGGTTAAAAAGAAAGATTCCTACTTTCATTGCTACCTGCTTGCTGGCTAGCCAGCTAGCCAGCCCTGTGGGCCTTGCTGCTGCTGCAGCCAAAAAACAAAAGGTGGTGCTGCTGCTGCTTCTGCTGCTTCTGCTTCTGCTTGTGTCTGGCCGCTGTTGGAGCGTCCAGGCACAGGACTTCTGCTGCTGCTGACTAAATGGCCTCCTTAATTGGATCATTTGAGTAGCCAGCACACCTGTGCAGGTAGGGCATGACATGATAGGCAGCTGCCTTGATAGCGGGTGGGTGCTGAATGTTCCTAATTGACAAAATAAGATTAATGCTTATGAAGAAATATAAAATCTCATCCCTTCCCCAATATCGCGCCACACCCCTACCCCTTAATTCCCTGGTTGAACTTGATGGACATATGTCTTTTTTCGACCGTACTAACTATGTAACTATGTAACATAACATGGGGGGGGGAGGGGGGGGGTCTCCTGGCTGTTCACACAGGTGTGTCATTGCTGTACATTGACCATGCATTGCTTCTGTGGTATTGCAAAGGCAAAGACAAATGCTTCCAGCCATCCATTGCACTAATGGATTGGTCATCAGCTGGCTGTCTATGTCCCGCATCAATATAGACCAAAGTACAGAGGGTTAGGCTATGCTATTGTGCACCTACCTGATGCATCAGAAGGTGCGAGGCCCTTGCTAAATTCTGTGCACAGACTTTGAGATCTATACTTTAGACTGTATCTAAACCTGCTCCAACATGGACTGACATTCTGGCCTACTTTCAGCCGATGCGACTTGTCTGTCGCTGAACAGTCGCTTTTTATGTATTCAGCACCTATGTATAATGTTGTAAAAATGCTCTAGAAGCTAAAGTCGCAGAAATGTCACACATATTTGGCCTGCAACTTTCTGTGCGACAAATTCAGACAGGAAAAATCAGTATAAATCCTTAGAAAATTATCCCCCAGTGTCTCCATCTGCTGGCGGTATTGAATAAGCATTGCTGCACTGATGGGGTATGCATTAGACGAAAAAAAAGAAGAAAAAGAAGAATAATACGCCCAGAAAAGAGGCGAAAAGGAGAAAAACGTAAAAAAACGTGAAAAAAAAGTAAGAGGAAGAGAAGGGAAAAAAAGGTGGAAATGGGTTTAAAAGTGATTTCGGCGGAGAAATATATATATATATATATATATATATATATATATATATACGCGCACACACACACATATATATAAACGTATTCTCCGTTGAGATATTGCAGCCGCTGCTGTGTCCAGGCCCAGGAGCCTTAGCACTGTGCTGTGATGTCACTCAATACCACTGACATCACTAGGTGTAAACAACATCTCTCCTTTGCTGTGTATGTGACTATGGAGCTGTTTGGTGATGTCGTCTATTATGGCCTTCATAGAAGCAACAGGAGATTGTTGCATCCATCTAGAACCCTCAGAACTACAGTGCTATGATGTCACTCACTTCCACAGGCCTTGCAGAGTGTAAACAACAACAACCCAGCTTTGTTGTGTATGTAACCATAGGGATTTGTGATGTCACCTAGAACCTTCACAGCAGCGACAGCTTTATGAGGAGCATCAGCACTGCTCTGCCTGAGCAGAACCATCACCGCCATAGGTTGTCAAATAACCCGGGTTTAACCCACACAGGTAAGTCCAATGGGGTGCAGGCATGTCCTCTATGCTTACAGCTTCCCGTGGGTGTTGGTTTGATACCGTTTGGGGACAGCCAAGGAGGCATCTGCAGGCAACAAAGGTAGGTGTGTGCTTGTGTGTGTGTTTCCTATGCAGATCCTAAGCCCAGTGTCACATGCAAGTAGGAGGAGTAAGAAGGGTTCCTGGCAAATCCGGGTTATGGATTGCATTTAAAAAGGCCCCGTGGGAGTGCAATGGGCCCCTGTCTTGCTGCTTAGCAATAATGGTATGGGTTTAGGTTCTGCTGTGTGTACTGGTGGTTGACTGCCCCCCAGCCCAGAGTGTGCATGGAAAATTGTCTGGCAGCCTCCCTGACAGCAAGCAGTGATAGTGCCCATGAAGGGCACCTTGTTGGGCCCGCCCCTTTCACGGTTATCGCTTCTCTGCCTTTTGGCTAAGATCAAGTGCAGTTGCCTTGGTCTCGCCTGAGGGTGCGATCTCTGGGTTTACCCAGTTTGCTGGAAGGGATTCTCTTTCTGTGGTTTTGTGCCGACAGTTCTGCCTGGAGAGATGGCTGGTCTGAAGAATACCATTCGTTTGGAGGTGGATCCCGGAAGTGCTGTGAAGAACAATGTTGTTTACCTGGTTCGGGACATCATCATGCTGAAGCTTGGAGTGGACAAGTCAGAAATATTCAGCGTTAATGAGGCTCCTCGCAAGGGTTCTTATGAGGTCACCTTTGAGCAGGAAGGTAGGTGCCTTGATGTTTATGAACGTTTGAGAAATTTCAGCAAGGACCCCATGATGGAGGGAGTGAAGATTACTCCTTTGTTTGGGTTTCAAGAAAAAACTGTCCTTGTGCATGTTTATAACCCTTTCACGGATGTGGCTATAATTGAAAGTTTTCTGCGCCAATATTGTGACTCTGTGCGTGGAGGTGAAAAACAGACCAATGTACTGGGAATCTTTAATTGCAAATATAAATTTGTTGTGAAACTGAAAGTGGATCCCAGTTGTGTTGGTGGCTTTAAACATCCCCCAGCTAGTTTTTCAGTTGCTGGACATAGGGGATATTTATCCTATGCTGGACAGCCTTATTATTGCCGCAATTGTTTTTCTTTTGGCCACGTGAAAGAGAGCTGCCTTAAGGGACAGGTGTGCCGGAACTGTAATGGTACTGGTCACCATGCGGGGAGTTGCCCCAACACAAAAAAATGTGACCTGTGCCGTGAGGAAGGGCATGTTTATAAAGACTGTCCTGGTACAAAAAGACCAAGCTATGCAAGTGCTGCAAGAGGGGCGGAAATTGTGAGGAAGTTGGCCCCTCAAAAACTGAAAGTTATTCCTCAGAAACCTGTGGATGTACAAGTTGCTGTGGCTGATGCCTTTAGGAAGCTGGAGGAGGTGATTGAGGGAGTGCAGAGCCCTGTTCACACAGCTGAATCTGTTCATCCCTCTGATCCTGCTAACATAGAGGAGTTTCAGTCCTCTGGAGAGACTAGTTTGTGTAACAGGGAGGGTGGTGGGAAACATAATGTCCAGGATGAAAATAATGATGGCTTCAAGCTGGTGCATGGTGGGAAGTCCGCCAAAAAAAGACGTGGTGAGGAGAGTACGAATTTGGCGCCAGAAACCAGGAACACATTTGAAGTGCTGGAAACGGACATTATGGAGACTGCTGAAAGTGGTGAATAGATATGCCGGGACTTGATATGAAATGTTATCAGGTGGTGAAGCACCTGTTTTCTAATGACTTTGTTATACCTGCTTTGTGTTTTACTATGTGTTCTCAATAGGTTTGCCGGGACTTGATATGCAAATGATATCAGGTAGTGAATCACCTATTTTCTAATGGTTATGTTATACCTGCTTTGTGTTTGTATATAGTTATGAGCATTATTATTTGTTCTCAAAATGTGAGAGTATTTAAAAATAAGGCTAGGAGAGCTGCTATTTTAAGTTTTTTAGCACAAGAGAATGCTTCAATTTTCTGTTTGCAGGAATGTGGTATTGAGTTCGCAGTAAGTCAGGATGAATGGGTGTATGGTCGGTGTGTGTGGTCTGGGAGTTCAGTGAATAAGAATGATGGTGTGGGTGTTTTAATTAAATCACCTGAAATTTCTGTTGAAAGTTATTTAGTTATTGAGCCTGGTAGGTGTATTTCTGTTAATTTATGTTATAAAGGTATTATGTTTCGTGTTATAAATGTGTATGCTTCTGCATGCAAAAATGAAAGAAAAAATTTGTTTGAGAAATTAAAATTTTATGTTCAAGGTAAAATACCTATTATTTTAGTTGGAGATATGAATGTGGACTTATGTAAGAAAGCATTTGATATATCAGGAAGAAAATTATTTGAGTTAGTTTCAGATTTTAGGTTTAAAGATATTCAGGATTTATGCAAAGTTAGTCCTAATTTATGCACTTATCATGCAGATAGGGGGAATGTTCACTCTAAGTTAGATTATTGTTTTTTGTCTGAGAATGTTAATGCATTAAGTTACAGACAGAGGTCTGTTTGTTATTCGGACCATGAGTCTTTGCTGTGTGAGATTGATGTGGGTCAGAATGCTGTGTATGGGAGAGGTTTGTGGAAGATGAATATTAAACATTTAGATAGTGTGGATGTGAGAGACCAGTATGAATGCATATATAAAAAATGGCGTGAAAGGAAAAGTGAGTTTGATAACATTATTTTGTGGTGGGAATGGGTTAAAAAGAAAACAAAATCCTTTTTTAGGTCTTTTGGTTATAAAATTGCTGCTATTAAGAGGGAACAATATGTTAAGTTAAATGCCCGTCTATCCTTTTTGTATAGATTGAGAGACTGTGGTGTGGATGTTCAGAATGAAATTGTGAGTGTTAAAAGGGACATTAATGAGTTTGTGTTGGAGAAAGGGAGGAGTATTATGTATAGAGCTAAATTAGATAAGAGGGAACATGATGAAAAATGTTCACGTTATTTTTTCAAAAAAGTTTTTTCAAAAAAGCCGGTTATTGATGTGATTGTGAAAGAGGATGGTAGTGTTGTGTCTGGTGATGGTGTGAGTGAGGAAGTTGCAGTTTTTTATGAAGAATTGTATGGAGAGAAGTGGAGGGATGAGAATTTGGAGAATGAGGTATTGAGTGTGTTGGAAAGGAAACTTGGAGAGGCTGAGCAGGCTTTTGTTATGCGTGGTATATCAAGTGAGGAAGTTTGGGATGTAGTGCAGAAAATGTCAGCAAATAAGACTCCAGGTGAGGATGGTTTGCCTGTGGAATTTTATCGGTTGTTATGGAATGTGGTGGGGAAGGATGTAGTTGAAGTGTGTCAGTTTATGTGGGAGAATATGGAGGTTGCGGAGAGTATGCGTGGGGGTGTGGTTGTGCTGATTCCGAAAAAAGGGGATTTAAAAAGTTTAAAGAATTGGCGTCCAATTACATTACTTAATTGTGATTATAAGATCTATGCGAAAATTATTGCCAATCGGATGAGAGATGTTGTTGAAAGCGTGGTGGGTGATGATCAGTTTTGTGCTGTGCCTGGACGTCGTATACAGGAGAGTTTGTGTTTGTTGAGAGATTGTTTGTGGGATTGTAAGAGTAGGAAGCAAGATGTGTGTTTGTTGTCATTAGATTTTGAAAAAGCGTATGATAGGCTGTCTCATAGTTTCTTGTTCAGGGTGTTGTTGCGTATGGGTTTTCCGAGTGACTTTGTGTGGAGAGTTAGGAGTTTGTATGACAAAATATATAGTAGGATGCTTGTTAATGGATGTGTGGGGAGAAGAGTGAATGTGTTCTCAGGGGTTAGGCAGGGGTGTCCTTTATCACCAGTGGCATTTATATGTGCTATTGAGCCTCTGGTATGTATGATTAGGAGGGATAAGATAGTGAGAGGTGTACGCATTCCTGGTAGTGATGGAAGGGAGTTTAAAGTTAATGCTTATATGGATGATGTATGTGTCCTGTGTGATTCTGAGTCCGCTGTGAGGAGGGTGAAACTTTTAGTGTCTATTTTTTGTGGTGCATCTGCTTTTAAGGTTAATTGGTTAAAGAGTGAATGTAAGTGTTTTGGTGAGAGTAGATTAAGTAGAGATGTTGGGGTGAATGTTGTGGAGGGGTCTATTAAAGTGTTGGGGATTAAGTTTAGTGACGATTTGGATGGGAAAGAGAGTTGGGAGGAGGCGAAAAAGAAGGTGGAGTTGCGTCTAAATTATTGGAGTTTGAGAAGTCTTTCCTTCATTGGGAAGATTGTAGTTATTAAAAGTGTTGTGTTACCAATTTTTCTGTATGTTGCTATGATTTTTCCTCCCCATTATATGGGTTTGAGGAGCTTGAACAGGGTTCTGTTTGTCTTTTTTTGGGGTTCTAAAGTTGAGAGGTTGAGGAGAGAAATAGTGGTGAAAAATTGGAAGAAGGGTGGTATGAGTTTTCCAAATTTGGAGGTGTACTTTGGAGTGAATATTTTAGTTTTTATTTTAGCTATTATTGGGAGTGATAGAAAGGTGTCCTGTATGACAAGATTTCTGGCTGGTAGATTTTTTGTCAGGTTGAAGTGGTGTGAGAGGGATTTGAATAGGCCTATTGCTTTTGAGGTTCCTAAATGGTATGAGTGGGTTGTGAGGTTTTTGGAGAAATTTGAGTTGATAGAAGAAGAGGTGAGTGTTTTGAAGAATAAACGTTTGGTGATGAAAATGATTGAGAGTAAAGAGGTTGTATGTAATATTAATTCTGTGAGAGGAGCGGATGTGGAAAAAGTTTGGAAGAAAGTGAGGATGGATGGTATGTCTAATAAGCAAAAGGAGATTGTATGGCAAAGTTTGCATGGGGTGTTGCCAGTGAGAGAGTTTCAGAAAGCAAGGGGTTTGGTGAGATGTGATGTGTGTCCTAGGGAGAATTGTAATGGTTTTGAAAGTGTTATTCATCTTTTTTGGAATTGTAAGTATGCTCGTGAGGTTGTGAGAAAACTTGGGCCTTTGTGCAAGGAATTAACAGGTGTGGAATTTTTGTATTATGAAATGATGATGTTTGGATTATGTGTGAGTGGTGGTCAGAATGAAAGAGTGTTGTGGTTATTGTTGTCGTGTATTAAAGAAGTCTTATGGGATGTTCGGAATGTTTATTTGTTTTTGAGAAAGGAAATAAGTGTAAATAATAGTGTGAGGATGGTGTTAGGAAAGCTTTATTTGTGTTATTTGTGGGATGCTAGGAGGGGTGGGATTGATGCGGAGGGTATTTGGAAAACGAAAAAATGGATTCATTCTGTTGATTTATCTTGATGTTTTTCATGTACTTGTAATTTTGTCTGTTTTTGATTATAAATAAAGTTCCCGATGATGAGAGGGTTGTGTGTTACAGAAAGTTTGTAATGCCAGTTTTGAAAGTATTGTTTTGAGTACTTTCATCCCTTATCTGAGGGTTTAAAAAAAAAAAAAAATCTGTTCTTATCAGTTTAATATCTGATACGTCCCCTATCTGGGGACCATATATTAAATGGATTTTTGAGAACGGGGGCCGATTTCGAAGCTTGCTTCCGTCGCCCTATGCATTGACCCGATATGGCAGTATCTTCGGGTACAGTGCACCACCCCCTTACAGGGTTAAAAAGAAAGATTCCTACTTTCATTGCTACCTGCTTGCTGGCTAGCCAGCTAGCCAGCCCTGTGGGCCTTGCTGCTGCTGCAGCCAAAAAACAAAAGGTGGTGCTGCTGCTGCTTCTGCTGCTTCTGCTTCTGCTTGTGTCTGGCCGCTGTTGGAGCGTCCAGGCACAGGACTTCTGCTGCTGCTGACTAAATGGCCTCCTTAATTGGATCATTTGAGTAGCCAGCACACCTGTGCAGGTAGGGCATGACATGATAGGCAGCTGCCTTGATAGCGGGTGGGTGCTGAATGTTCCTAATTGACAAAATAAGATTAATGCTTATGAAGAAATATAAAATCTCATCCCTTCCCCAATATCGCGCCACACCCCTACCCCTTAATTCCCTGGTTGAACTTGATGGACATATGTCTTTTTTCGACCGTACTAACTATGTAACTATGTAACATAACATGGGGGGGGGGGGGGGGGGTCTCCTGGCTGTTCACACAGGTGTGTCATTGCTGTACATTGACCATGCATTGCTTCTGTGGTATTGCAAAGGCAAAGACAAATGCTTCCAGCCATCCATTGCACTAATGGATTGGTCATCAGCTGGCTGTCTATGTCCCGCATCAATATAGACCAAAGTACAGAGGGTTAGGCTATGCTATTGTGCACCTACCTGATGCATCAGAAGGTGCGAGGCCCTTGCTAAATTCTGTGCACAGACTTTGAGATCTATACTTTAGACTGTATCTAAACCTGCTCCAACATGGACTGACATTCTGGCCTACTTTCAGCCGATGCGACTTGTCTGTCGCTGAACAGTCGCTTTTTATGTATTCAGCACCTATGTATAATGTTGTAAAAATGCTCTAGAAGCTAAAGTCGCAGAAATGTCACACATATTTGGCCTGCAACTTTCTGTGCGACAAATTCAGACAGGAAAAATCAGTATAAATCCTTAGAAAATTATCCCCCAGTGTCTCCATCTGCTGGCGGTATTGAATAAGCATTGCTGCACTGATGGGGTATGCATTAGACGAAAAAAAAGAAGAAAAAGAAGAATAATACGCCCAGAAAAGAGGCGAAAAGGAGAAAAACGTAAAAAAACGTGAAAAAAAAGTAAGAGGAAGAGAAGGGAAAAAAAGGTGGAAATGGGTTTAAAAGTGATTTCGGCGGAGAAATATATATATATATATATATATATATATATATATATATACGCGCACACACACACATATATATAAACGTATTCTCCGTTGAGATATTGCAGCCGCTGCTGTGTCCAGGCCCAGGAGCCTTAGCACTGTGCTGTGATGTCACTCAATACCACTGACATCACTAGGTGTAAACAACATCTCTCCTTTGCTGTGTATGTGACTATGGAGCTGTTTGGTGATGTCGTCTATTATGGCCTTCATAGAAGCAACAGGAGATTGTTGCATCCATCTAGAACCCTCAGAACTACAGTGCTATGATGTCACTCACTTCCACAGGCCTTGCAGAGTGTAAACAACAACAACCCAGCTTTGTTGTGTATGTAACCATAGGGATTTGTGATGTCACCTAGAACCTTCACAGCAGCGACAGCTTTATGAGGAGCATCAGCACTGCTCTGCCTGAGCAGAACCATCACCGCCATAGGTTGTCAAATAACCCGGGTTTAACCCACACAGGTAAGTCCAATGGGGTGCAGGCATGTCCTCTATGCTTACAGCTTCCCGTGGGTGTTGGTTTGATACCGTTTGGGGACAGCCAAGGAGGCATCTGCAGGCAACAAAGGTAGGTGTGTGCTTGTGTGTGTGTTTCCTATGCAGATCCTAAGCCCAGTGTCACATGCAAGTAGGAGGAGTAAGAAGGGTTCCTGGCAAATCCGGGTTATGGATTGCATTTAAAAAGGCCCCGTGGGAGTGCAATGGGCCCCTGTCTTGCTGCTTAGCAATAATGGTATGGGTTTAGGTTCTGCTGTGTGTACTGGTGGTTGACTGCCCCCCAGCCCAGAGTGTGCATGGAAAATTGTCTGGCAGCCTCCCTGACAGCAAGCAGTGATAGTGCCCATGAAGGGCACCTTGTTGGGCCCGCCCCTTTCACGGTTATCGCTTCTCGGCCTTTTGGCTAAGATCACGTGTGGATTTCTGTGCGTGGTTTGGGTTGAAAGGAGTGGTGATCGGGGCCCTCTTTACGGGGGGCCCTGGATTGTTGCTGAGCTGCGATCGTGGGTTTTACCTGCAAAAATGAGTGAGAAGGCGCGTGGACTTGAGGACACGGTGCGGATCTACGTTCCTGGCGAGCACCGGGGGACGATCGGACTTGACCAAATCGTTTTGGAGATTCTTCGCAAGCTTGATTACCTACAGGTATGGAATGTATTGGCTATACAGGATTTTCCTAGGCAAGGAATTTATGATATTACTTTTTGTGGTTCTGAGATTTGCCAGAGAGTCTATATGGATCTTGAAGAAATGAAGAGGAAAAGTGAGCCTGCTATAATGAAGAAGATTAAAGTGGAACCGTTATTTATGAATACAACAAAGGTAGTAATTGTCCACATGTATAATCCTAAGGTTTCTGATGAAATGGTTACAAACTTTTTGTTCCGGTATTGCGAGGAAGTGAAATTTATAGGAAGACTTAAGAACAAGTTTGGGTACTTTAATTGTAAGAGAAAGTTTATTGTAAAATTTAAAAAAGATGAAGGAATGCAAGATGGAAGGAAGAGCATACCACAGGTGTTTTCTATCGGAGGAGAGAGAGGTTTCTGCTTTTATGAAGGCCAGTTGCAATATTGTAGAAAGTGCCATGCCTATGGCCATGTGCAGGATTATTGCCCTGAGAAAGGAGAATGTTGCAGAAATTGTGGGAAAACTGGTCATGAAGCAAGTATCTGTACAGAGAAGAAGACATGTGATATCTGTGGAAGTGAGGAACATTTGGCAAGAGGCTGTGATATGTGGTATAAAAAGAAGAGAAGTTATGCTGATGCAGCTGGGAATAGAGGAGAACAAAGAGAAAAAGGGGGAGGGAGGTTTGTTCCTGGAGTTGGTGAGAGTGTGAGTGTGAGTGTTAATGTGGCACAGGTGGCTGAGGAAAGTTCTGTGATAGTGGAGCACATTAGCACTCAGGAGAGGTCAGGGGAGGAGGGTGTTTCCACTGCTGTGACTGGTGAGGAGACAGGTGTGGGAGGTGAATTTACCTTGGTGAAAAAGAAAAAAGCAAAAAAAGTGAAAGTGGTGGAGAAAATTGAGACAGTGTATGGTGATGTTCTTTCTAGTGAAGAGGCTATGGATGATATTGAATGTCCAAACCCAATTGTGGGGGAGGAGGAGGGAATGGAAGTTGTTGGGTCATCTCAGAGATCTCTAACACCTGGTCAGAGAGTTTCTCGCAGTAAGGAAGAAGAGGAGGAGGAAGATGAGGATGTGCAGGTTGTGAATAAAAGGTGTAAGACAGGGAGCTGGTCTGAGGATCAGGAAGCCCTTGTTCTTGGAAGTGATAATGAAATAGACAGGGACTCTAACATAGGGTCGCCTGATTGTTTTGCAAGTTTACATAGGAAAGTTGAAGGCCAAAATGTTAATTTCTAAGTTAAGATGGATTTTAAAGCATTTGGTTTTCTTTTCCTAGTTATTATGACTTTGGTTGTAACAACTATTAATGTAAGAAGTATTGAGTCTGAAATTAGGAGAGCTGCAATTTTTGATATTCTTGAGAATGTTAGAAGTGATGTGATATGTTTACAGGAGTGTGCAATAAAGTCAGCACCTTATGCAAATGAGTGGAAGTGTGGGCAGTCCTTCTGGTCCACATGTGCAGAAAACAAAAATGAAGGTGTGGGGATTTTATTGCGAAACAGGGACATTAAAGTTTTAAATTGCCAAATTTTAGTACCTGGTCGTTGTATGGTTTTAATTTTTGAGGTTTTGGGCCAGAGGATGAGAATTTTTAATGTGTATGCTCCAGCAGAAAAACAAGCACGTTTGTCTTTTTTAGAGTCCCTTAAGTTTTTTATCCCTGGTCGTGAAGATACTATTATTGTTGGCGATTTTAACTGCATTAGATCTGTCAATGATCGTGAGAGCTCTGCTGAGGTTAGAACTGATATTACTTCCAATGTTTTAAATCAAATTATTCAAGACTTGCATTTTACTGATGTTGGACTGATGGTTAGCACTGATGAAAGATATACGTACATATCAGATAGTGGCCGCTGTAAATCCCGGATCGATTACATCCTGGTCTCTGATGGGATTAAGGTGGTCCGGTGCAATCAAATGATGTCAACTTTCTCAGACCACAAGATGGTGTCGGCTGAGATAAGTGTCACAGAGTCCCTTCATTTTGGGAGGGGGCTCTGGAAATTAAATGTAAGTCTATTGGAAGATGAGGAAGTAATGGCTGGTTTTAATCATGTGTTTTTATCCTGTGTTTCTAAACAACCTGATTTTAGTAATGTCTTAGTGTGGTGGGAATGGGCTAAAGGAGAGTTTTCTAATTTCTTTAAGATGTTTTGCATAAAGAGAGCACAAGAGAAGAGGAGGAGTGATGAAAGGCTTGTATCCCGGTTAGAGACTCTCTATAAGTTTAAACGTGTTGGTGTGGAGGTGGAGGATGAGATTGTTAAGGTGAAGGGGGAGATGAAAAAAAGGTTGTTGGAAAAGGGAAGGAATATTGTATATAAGTCTAAAGTGCAGCACCTAGAAGAAAATGAGCAGTGTACACGGTATTTCTTTAAAAAATGTTTTAATGCTAAAGGTGTTTTTAAATCTGTTTTTACCCCTACGGGGGAAGTTTTTGGAGAGGAGATGGTGAAGGAGATTGGCAGATTTTATGAGACACTCTTTAGTAATAAGAGCAGAGCCAGTGAGACGGAGATGAATGATTATTGTAATATTTTGGAGAATAATGTTCCTGTTGAAAAAGTTGATTTTTTGATTGATGATGTTAGTGAAGGGGAGATCAAGCAGGCCCTGGATAAGATGGCCAAAGGGAAGACACCAGGCTGTGATGGTCTCCCCGCTGAGTTTTATTCTGCGTTCTGGAATATTTTAAGTAAAGAGTTTACACGGGTGGTGCAATATGTTTTTAACTCAGGTGTTTTAGCTGAATCTATGAAGAAAGGGGTCATAACATTAATTCATAAAAAAGGTGATGGCAGAGATCTTAAAAATTGGAGACCTATAACTTTATTAAATTGTGACTACAAGATAATTGCTAAGATTGTGGCTAATAGACTGAGTGATGTAGTGGACCACCTTGTGGGAGAATACCAAGTTTGTGCAGTACCGAAAAGAAAAATAACAGATAATTTATTGCTTTTAAGAGACTCTATTTATTACAGTAACTTTAACAAGAATGCACTGTTTGTTGAGTCCATAGATTTCGAAAAGGCTTATGATAAGGTTGCACATGATTTTATGTTCATTGCTTTGAAACACTTAGGTATTCCAGAAAAGTTATTATCTGTTATTATGAGTTTTTATCATGGGGTGACAAGTCAGATTTTAGTTAATGGGCATGTGGGGCCTGCTTTTAATGTCTTGTCTGGAGTCAGACAGGGATGCCCACTCTCCCCAATTCTGTTTATATGCGTTATAGAGGGCCTGTTGAAGAATGTGCAGAAAGATAAATGTGTGAGTGGTGTTTTTATTCCAGGTAGTGATGGTAGTAAGTTAAAGGTTTTAAGTTATATGGACGATGTGGTCTTTACTTGTACATCCCAAGCAGATCTCAACAGAGTAAATTTGCATGTGAGGATTTTTTGTTGTGTGGCTGGGATGAATGTGAACTGGGGGAAGTGCCAATTATGCAGTTTTGGGAACCAAGAGAATATAGTAGTGGATGGTGTTAAGGAAAAAGAAGACATTGAAGTGCTAGGAGTGATATTTGACAAAGACCTCAAAGGAAAGAAAAGTTATGAGACTTTGGACAGTAAAATTGAGAAGAAGCTATCCTTCTGGAGGTTAAGGAACTTGTCACTTAAAGGGAAAGTTCTTATCATTAAGTCTGTAATCCTACCGCTTCTCTTGTATACGGCTATGGTGCTTCCTCCAGGGAAGTTATGGACTAGGAGAGTCACAAGGAAGCTTTTTGTGTTCTTCTGGGGGTCTAAGATGGAGAAAATGAGAAGAGAAGAAGTGATGAAGAGTATGAATTTGGGCGGATATAACTTTCCAAACATTGATCTGTTTTTAAAGGTGCACTATTTTCTTTTAATTTTTAAATTGATACAGTGCAATAATAGGGCGGCAGACATGAGTAAATACCTTGCAGGATGGTTGTTTTCCAAATGGGGCTGGTGTGAGAGGGATTTGAGGAGACCCATAGCACATGTGATACCTACCTTCTATGTGCTCCTCAGGTCTTTCAATGATCAATTTGGTTTGAGCTCTCTAGGTGAACCTGATAAAAAGAAAATAGAACAAGAAATAAGGAAAAATGAGAGATTATATGAAGTACCATTCTGCACTAATGCTCAGTCTGTGAAGATTTGGAAGTTTTTTAAAGTTATTGGACTATCAAACAGACAAAAAGACGTTAGTTGGATGTCCTTTCATGGCTGCCTCCCAACCCGATCTTTTTTAATTGGAAGAGGTTTGAGAATAAGTGACAGATGCCCAAGAGAGGGTTGTGGAGGTAGAGAAGACTTAGTGCACCTTTATTGGGACTGTTTTTATGCAAAAGAATTTTTTATGTTTTTAAAGAAGTTTTTAATCCAACTCACTGGATATAACAGTTTTTCTTTTGAGAAAGTTTTTATTGGTCAAGATCTTAGTAAAAAGGAAGATACACGTACTAATTGGATTCTTTTTTCTGTTTTTAAAGAGGTTTTATGGGACTCACGCAATTTGCTTGTTTTTAAAAATGTTGTTATTTCTCCGAGGGAATTGAAAAGATTGTTTTTAGGAAGGATTTTTACTATCTTTCTACTGGACAAAAAGAGAATTGGTGAAGAAGAAGCGGAGAAAATCTGGATGCATACACGATGGAAAAATTTATAAGAAGTACGTAAAGGAGAAAGCTGTAAGTTTTTGACCAATTTCTGTGATTGTTTTTGACATGTTTTTTTGTTTTGTTGTTTGGTCACTTTTTCTTGGCACTCGGTTCCCTTAGTTAGTTTTTTCCGTATGATGTTTTTTCAGATATTGTTTTAAGTGACGAGTCTTGGTAGGTGACCTGATGATCGTCCAAACAATAGTCTGTAACTGAGGAAAAAAAAAAAAAAAAAAAAAAAAAAAAAAAAAAAAATCTGTTCTTATCAGTTTAATATCTGATACGTCCCCTATCTGGGGACCATATATTAAATGGATTTTTGAGAACGGGGGCCGATTTCGAAGCTTGCTTCCGTCGCCCTATGCATTGACCCGATATGGCAGTATCTTCGGGTACAGTGCACCACCCCCTTACAGGGTTAAAAAGAAAGATTCCTACTTTCATTGCTACCTGCTTGCTGGCTAGCCAGCTAGCCAGCCCTGTGGGCCTTGCTGCTGCTGCAGCCAAAAAACAAAAGGTGGTGCTGCTGCTGCTTCTGCTGCTTCTGCTTCTGCTTGTGTCTGGCCGCTGTTGGAGCGTCCAGGCACAGGACTTCTGCTGCTGCTGACTAAATGGCCTCCTTAATTGGATCATTTGAGTAGCCAGCACACCTGTGCAGGTAGGGCATGACATGATAGGCAGCTGCCTTGATAGCGGGTGGGTGCTGAATGTTCCTAATTGACAAAATAAGATTAATGCTTATGAAGAAATATAAAATCTCATCCCTTCCCCAATATCGCGCCACACCCCTACCCCTTAATTCCCTGGTTGAACTTGATGGACATATGTCTTTTTTCGACCGTACTAACTATGTAACTATGTAACATAACATGGGGGGGGGGGGGGGTCTCCTGGCTGTTCACACAGGTGTGTCATTGCTGTACATTGACCATGCATTGCTTCTGTGGTATTGCAAAGGCAAAGACAAATGCTTCCAGCCATCCATTGCACTAATGGATTGGTCATCAGCTGGCTGTCTATGTCCCGCATCAATATAGACCAAAGTACAGAGGGTTAGGCTATGCTATTGTGCACCTACCTGATGCATCAGAAGGTGCGAGGCCCTTGCTAAATTCTGTGCACAGACTTTGAGATCTATACTTTAGACTGTATCTAAACCTGCTCCAACATGGACTGACATTCTGGCCTACTTTCAGCCGATGCGACTTGTCTGTCGCTGAACAGTCGCTTTTTATGTATTCAGCACCTATGTATAATGTTGTAAAAATGCTCTAGAAGCTAAAGTCGCAGAAATGTCACACATATTTGGCCTGCAACTTTCTGTGCGACAAATTCAGACAGGAAAAATCAGTATAAATCCTTAGAAAATTATCCCCCAGTGTCTCCATCTGCTGGCGGTATTGAATAAGCATTGCTGCACTGATGGGGTATGCATTAGACGAAAAAAAAGAAGAAAAAGAAGAATAATACGCCCAGAAAAGAGGCGAAAAGGAGAAAAACGTAAAAAAACGTGAAAAAAAGTAAGAGGAAGAGAAGGGAAAAAAAGGTGGAAATGGGTTTAAAAGTGATTTCGGCGGAGAAATATATATATATATATATATATATATATATATATATATATACGCGCACACACACACATATATATAAACGTATTCTCCGTTGAGATATTGCAGCCGCTGCTGTGTCCAGGCCCAGGAGCCTTAGCACTGTGCTGTGATGTCACTCAATACCACTGACATCACTAGGTGTAAACAACATCTCTCCTTTGCTGTGTATGTGACTATGGAGCTGTTTGGTGATGTCGTCTATTATGGCCTTCATAGAAGCAACAGGAGATTGTTGCATCCATCTAGAACCCTCAGAACTACAGTGCTATGATGTCACTCACTTCCACAGGCCTTGCAGAGTGTAAACAACAACAACCCAGCTTTGTTGTGTATGTAACCATAGGGATTTGTGATGTCACCTAGAACCTTCACAGCAGCGACAGCTTTATGAGGAGCATCAGCACTGCTCTGCCTGAGCAGAACCATCACCGCCATAGGTTGTCAAATAACCCGGGTTTAACCCACACAGGTAAGTCCAATGGGGTGCAGGCATGTCCTCTATGCTTACAGCTTCCCGTGGGTGTTGGTTTGATACCGTTTGGGGACAGCCAAGGAGGCATCTGCAGGCAACAAAGGTAGGTGTGTGCTTGTGTGTGTGTTTCCTATGCAGATCCTAAGCCCAGTGTCACATGCAAGTAGGAGGAGTAAGAAGGGTTCCTGGCAAATCCGGGTTATGGATTGCATTTAAAAAGGCCCCGTGGGAGTGCAATGGGCCCCTGTCTTGCTGCTTAGCAATAATGGTATGGGTTTAGGTTCTGCTGTGTGTACTGGTGGTTGACTGCCCCCCAGCCCAGAGTGTGCATGGAAAATTGTCTGGCAGCCTCCCTGACAGCAAGCAGTGATAGTGCCCATGAAGGGCACCTTGTTGGGCCCGCCCCTTTCACGGTTATCGCTTCTCGGCCTTTTGGCTAAGATCAAGTGTAGTATCTGTTCTTATCAGTTTAATATCTGATACGTCCCCTATCTGGGGACCATATATTAAATGGATTTTTGAGAACGGGGGCCGATTTCGAAGCTTGCTTCCGTCGCCCTATGCATTGACCCGATATGGCAGTATCTTCGGGTACAGTGCACCACCCCCTTACAGGGTTAAAAAGAAAGATTCCTACTTTCATTGCTACCTGCTTGCTGGCTAGCCAGCTAGCCAGCCCTGTGGGCCTTGCTGCTGCTGCAGCCAAAAAACAAAAGGTGGTGCTGCTGCTGCTTCTGCTGCTTCTGCTTCTGCTTGTGTCTGGCCGCTGTTGGAGCGTCCAGGCACAGGACTTCTGCTGCTGCTGACTAAATGGCCTCCTTAATTGGATCATTTGAGTAGCCAGCACACCTGTGCAGGTAGGGCATGACATGATAGGCAGCTGCCTTGATAGCGGGTGGGTGCTGAATGTTCCTAATTGACAAAATAAGATTAATGCTTATGAAGAAATATAAAATCTCATCCCTTCCCCAATATCGCGCCACACCCCTACCCCTTAATTCCCTGGTTGAACTTGATGGACATATGTCTTTTTTCGACCGTACTAACTATGTAACTATGTAACATAACATGGGGGGGGGGGGGGTCTCCTGGCTGTTCACACAGGTATGTTATTGCTGTACATTGACCATGCATTGCTTCTGTGGTATTGCAAAGGCAAAGACAAATGCTTCCAGCCATCCATTGCACTAATGGATTGGTCATCAGCTGGCTGTCTATGTCCCGCATCAATATAGACCAAAGTACAGAGGGTTAGGCTATGCTATTGTGCACCTACCTGATGCATCAGAAGGTGCGAGGCCCTTGCTAAATTCTGTGCACAGACTTTGAGATCTATACTTTAGACTGTATCTAAACCTGCTCCAACATGGACTGACATTCTGGCCTACTTTCAGCCGATGCGACTTGTCTGTCGCTGAACAGTCGCTTTTTATGTATTCAGCACCTATG